>NW_008238983.1:11974627-11990561 GCF_000691975.1 Corvus brachyrhynchos
GTCTCCTAGCTGAACAAACAAGTCCAAGAATGTAGGCAAAAAGCACTAAGAATACAGAAGTTGTAAAAAGGTATAACAGGGGTATAAAAGAAAAGGCAAAAAATCTTCATGGCATCATTTCAAATAAAGACTTGCCCATAGACAGCTACCCTCTTTGCTTTTAGGTAGTGCATGCTAAGGAAAGGAAACCAAAGGCTGAAGTGTTTTCTGCTGTCTCATGTGCCTCTCACTGCTTTTGATGTGTCCTTGGAAATAGTTTTATGAATGAAGAGGCATGATCCTCTGTATGAGAGCACTTTACGGGAAAACTTGAATGCTGTCTCAAAACTGAAACAAAAGTGTTTTGCATCTGATTCTGTGGGAATTGCTTGTGCTACATCCCAGAGTGAGCAAGCCTGGTCTTTTGTCTCCAAAATGAAATGTAGCGCCTCATTCATGTTCCAGGTGGGCTCAATTTGTTAAGTTGCCTGAAAAAGGGATGCTAGTAGTTAACTTTTACCATAAATATTTTTTTTCCTGTTGTTTCAGGACAGCAATACCCCATGCCGCTGAAACAACCAGAGAAGAGCCCAATTCCCCCAACATCCCAGATTCTGGGTCTCAGTGACATTTTAAAAGCTCCCCATGAAGTGCCACTGTCTGGGTGCCGCAGAAGGTGGCTCAAAGAGACTGATTCAGCCTATGTGAGGCTGGCAAAGCAAGGAGACCAACCTGGTGAGGAGCATTTGTCTTGCTTCTTTGGTTTTCCTTTGTTTTCTTTGGCTTTGCTTGACTGTGGTGTGAAGTGCTTGTAGATGCTACAGAGGAATCCTCTGGACTTTTGAAATTAACCCGTGGGAAAAAAGAAGAGATGAGAATGTGATGTAAGAGGTCACCTTTTCAAGACATCCTTGCAGTCTATTGTGTGTAGGTACCCTTTAGCAAAATGTGTGGTCTTGCCCTGTGTTTCATCAAAGCAGCTGATGACCATCTGGCTGCATTTGAGTTAGGTCTCTATAGTTTATGCTTGGGCTATTTAAGTAGCAGTCTGGTGAAAATAATTTCACAAAAAAACTCATCACAAAAACTTGGTAAATGTTTATAAAGTATTACTTTGTGATGACACTCAACTTGTTACAGCGCTGTACATATTCTGTTCTTGTACCAGGGGGATGTGCGGTTTTCTTATTTCCTTTATCAAAGAGGGCAGCCTGAGGAACTTGAGCAGATGGCTTGCATGCATGCTTAGAGCAGAGCAACAAATCCAGAAATATGAATTAACCAAGCAGTGGAAACATGTCAAAGCATTTAGAGCAAGACAAGCAAGGTCCAAGTGGAACAGAATGCTGCAAGCTTCGTACTCTCTTCATGCTCTCTTTGTACTTCAGTAATGCTCTTTACTGAAGAAAGCAAGCATTTCTTTCTGACAAAACAGCAATCTGAAAACAAAGGTAGTGCTTTCACAACTAGGTAAGAAGTCAGAAGAGTACTGACTCTTGTCTTTTCTCTCCAGACCTACTGAAGCACTACACTCATGTGGTGACGAAGTGCCCTCCAGCAGCATATGCTGCACCTGACTGGTACTCACACTGTGCCAATCCCGCAGCGATTGAGGAGCCACAGTAAGACTGCTGAGGCCCAGCACATCTTGGCCTCTCTCTTCACCTATTAACATTTCAGAATGCTTCTGTACTAAAGTGCAGGATTTGTATACCTTGTACAAACACACGTTAAATCTTTGCCTAGAGGAGCTGTGTTTCCTCTCTACCAGATTATATGGTTCACAGAGAGTTTAAGAATGACGACCATCATGGTAACAGTTACGAGGCAAGAAGAGGGCCTTTTGAAATTGATACAAAAAGTGTTTGGCAGCAGGATGCTGAGGACAAAGAAAACGCAAAGAAAAAGAAGGTAGGATGGAGAGGCACCCTGTGACTATGCTCTGTTTGTAGAGCTTGTGAACACATCTCTGTCTGGGCCTGTTGCTTCTTACAGGAGGGAAGCTGTAATCCATGTGAGTTTCTGTATTCCAGAATCAATTTTTATACTGCAGTTAGAGAACAAGAAGAAAGCCATGTTTTCTTAAGTGCTGCAGGTGTAGCATAAGAACCGGAAATGCTGTTTCCCATCACATTATATGGTAGATATACTTAAGTGTAAATAAAAAGCAGTAGTTAGTTTCCATCTTCTTATGCTTTATTTCCCCTGCAATTCATTCTTGGTGAAGAGACATCTTGTTTAGTAATCTTGGATGAGGAAGAAAGAAGATAAGAACAGAAGACTATTCTGAAAAAGACATTTAATTTAATTTAAAATGCAAGTGAGCTCCCAAAAACACTGTGCTAGCTGTCTTTGAATGAGAGATATATCCAAGACAAAGTAAGTATAGCACAAGCTATGCCCAAAACGAACTTTTCTGTACTGACATTGGTGTTTCATCTTGGAAAACTCTTCTATCCACCCTCTTTTATCCTCCCTGCCCCTGCCCAATTTAGATGCTGAAGCCTTATGTTTTTAAAATATTCTTTGTAATCTCAGTTGCCACGTATACCATAAGCCTTTGGGGTATACCTGGAAAGGCATTTGATGTACTTGAGCACTAGTACCTCCCTGCTTGAACAGAAGGGCAGATGTTGGACATTTTAGGAAAAAAGTCCTCAGCCTTTGCTGAGATGAGTAACTAGAGCAACTTCAGAATGATGTCTTGTCTAAATGGGAACACCTCATTACTGAATAGGCTCTGGAATGTTTACTTAATCTGGGGTAACAGGCAAACAAGCAACAGGTGTTTAAACTGTAATTTGTCTGATGCTTGTAGGTGAAGCTTTTTTTTTAAATCATAGATTTAAGGCACTGAAAAGAAAAACTTGACTTGCTGCAGTGCCACTTAAAGGAATTGAACTAGGACATAGAGGAAGTACTGTTCCTCACTCCCTTACTTAAGAATCAATTATGTTCAATGCTCTAAGAGTCAAACTTAACTTTGGTAACAGTAATTCAAGTCCATGTGCTGACTTGTAAAGTGAGACTGAGGTCCCTTTCACTTTTGAGTCGCTTCATTCAGTCACATATCTGAAAGTTTCCATGTGCTTTATTTATCACTAAATACAAAGTGAATATATGCTACATATTTAGCTCAGATTGCAAATATGCCGAGGCCCTCATATATAATTGACACTATTCTCCTGGAAGTTGAAGTTAAGTTGTGTCTAAGGTTCTAAATCTACCAAGTCTTTTTCTGTAAGATTAGGTGCCTGAGAAGGCAGATTCTGCTAGGTTTAGCTCTACCTCCATACCACCATCTCTCATTTGGCTGTGCTTCACAGTATCTTTGTTGTATGCTGAAAAGCATATCACGTATCTTGAAATGTCACTTGGTGCTTCTTTCCCAGCTACTTCTTGTATATCCTCTTTTGGGAAATTTCTGTCCCATGCTCTAAGAGTACTTTCCCAAAGAGTCTTCCAGGTGAAACAATAGAACTAGTCCTACCAAAAAGTCTCAATTTTAGTTTTTCACCGTACATCTTGTATGTTGAAAGGTAAGAATAATGTATTCCAAAACACCACAGGCAAATTTCTAAGGAATATTCAATTTATTTATTTGACTACATGATGATACTGCAGCAGCAAACTACCTCAAGTATTTCTGGTAGTATGAGACTGAATGTATTGAAAATATTTTTCAGTCCGGTGTGACTAAGTAGTTATTCAGAAGAGAGATGCATGATGCAATTGTGGAGCTAAATCCCAAAGTGCGCCCTTAGGAGCAAATGCAAAACCATTAACCTCTAAGGGTACCTCTTCTGCTTAGTTTGGAAAACATTGTTCCCAAGTGGGCCCTTGCTCTGGAGGTTTAAGCTTTTATGCTGCTTTGTTCTGAAGTATTAAAATTGCCACTGTTTCTTGTGGTTATTGTTGCATAGAGGAGGACTGGAGATCTGGGGGACCATTGCATGGTTCTCCATGCCTCAGGATGGATCCTGTAGTTCCTCCCTAATGCCTTAGTCACAGCAATAAGTCTTATTCTTGTGGGAATTTAGAAGATCAGCAAAGAGTGTTAGTGCATGAAGGATTTAGCTTTTGTGCTCATGGCAAAGTGATGGACTTCTGGCCCAGGGAGAAGCAGCCCATGGGAATCTCACAAGCCTTAATAAGATGAAGTCCGAGGTCCTGAACCTGTGTTGGGACAAGCCCTGTTATCAACACAGACTGGGGATGAACAGATTGAGAGCAGCCCTCCAGAGAGGGACTTGGGGGTGCTGGTGGAGGAGAGGCTGGACATGACCCAGCACTGTGCACTCACAGCCCAGAAAGCCAAACGTGTCCTGGGCTGCATCCAAAGCAGCGTGGGCAGCAGGGCGAGGGAGGGGATTCTGCCCCTCTGCTCTGCTCTGGTGAGACCCCACCTGCAGTGCTGCAGCCAGCTCTGGGGGCCCCAGCACAGGGAGGACATAGACCTGTTGGAGAAGTCCAGAGGAGGGACACCAAGATGATCAGAGGGATGGAGCACCTCTTCTGTGAGTAAAGGCTGAGAGAATTGGGATTGTTCAGCCTGGAGAAGAGAAGGCTTTGGGGTGACCTAACTGTGACATTCCAGTACCCAAGGGACCCTGCAAGAAAGATGGAGAGAGACTGTTTAAAAGGGCATGTCGTGACAGGACAAGGGGAATGTATTCAAACTGAGAGTAGGTTTAGATTAGATATTAGGAAAAAAAATCTTTACTGTGAGAGTGGTGAGGCACTGGAACAGGTTGCCCATGGAAATTGTGGATGTCCCATCCCTGGAAGTGTTCAAGGCCAGGCTGGATGGGGCTTTGAGCAACCTGGTCTAGTGGAAGGGATCCCTGCCCATGGCAGGGTAGTTGGAGCTAGATGATCTTTTAGGACCCTTCAACCCAAACCATTCTGTGATTCTGTGATCCTTTTGCCTGTGCATCTTGTGGCCCAACTGGGTTGGGTTGAAAAAGCTGTAACTTTAAGAAGAAGGGAGGCCTGTGTGGGTGAAAGGTCAGTTGGAGGTGTCATCAGGGTTTGCATCAGCATTTGGCAATATCCTTGCAGCACCAGTAAGATTACTTCTTCATCTCCAAAGTCCTCTCTTTCAGACACTTGCCTGAAGTGTCTGTGTATATGTACTTAGGTATGTATGTGCTGTTGCAAAAGGATTTCTCATCTGAGGTCAGGATAAGAGAGATTTGAAATGTAATCTAGAATTTTGTCCTTGATCACACAGGAGCCAGGATTTCATCTGGAGGCTTTTATCTTTCCATGCTGGCTGCAGATACCCATTTTTCTTCATATACCAGCCAGACACAATATATGTTCTATTTCACGTTTCTTGAATACAAGATTAATAAATGTGTATTTATAGTAAATGTAGTAATTTCTAGAGTATGTTGTTGCCATCTCTTCACAAAGGGAGAAAACCTTTGAACATGCCATGTGTAGTTTGTTTTATCTGAGAAAACTGATGGCTGCTAAATAGAAGCTTGTCAAAGGGAAAAAGCCCCCTCAGCTGTAATCATTGGAGTGTAGTGGCACAAGAGTCTGCTTTTAATTCTGAATTTGCCCAGGAAAGTAACAAATAGCACTTGAATGGATTGCAGGTGCCCTCCAAAACCAAATTCTGATCTGTTCCCTTGCTACTCTTGTCATCAATTAGTTTACTTGAATAGTAGGGAACGTTTTGGTCCCTGCAGTTTATGCTAGCCTCTCATTTAATGCCAAGAAAGACATTTGAAACAATGCTCTTGCTCACAGCCTTCAAGACTTTTCTCTTTGCCTTTCCTTTCCCCTTTCTTTTTATTGACTTTATTTTGGAGAGTTTGACCCTTTTTCTGTTTCTAGTCAAAATCCCCCTAGCTTCTGCTCTCCCCTTGCCCTTTAATTAACTCTTTAATTACTAGACATCCTTTCCTGGTGCTTTTTTTCAGTGCCTAGAGGAAAGTCTCATCTCTTTCAAGCTGAAATCCATGTATCCTGACTATCAAATTGAGCTGTGTTTCTGTATTGCCCTGCGTGCCATCCTGCCTTCAGCATGTGACAAATGTCACCTTTTGTCAGTTGAAACTGCAGGTAATTGTGTCCTGGGTCTGAAACTTCCATTGCATGTCAGGTCTGAAGTGGTCCAGTCTAGAATGGAAGACAGCGCTATCATTTTTGCACAATAGGATGGCATTTTTGAAATGTAAAGCACAAATACACTGCTTCAGCAAATAGTGTGAACAAATTTGAAAAGCAGTTCTAAGCAGCTAATGTGGTTTTTAACCTCCAGGTTGGACAAAGACCCTCCTTTTCATCTCACACACCTGCCTCTGCATGCCCTTGCTAGTATCATCTCTTCTTCTTTGACACATGTCCCAGTCTGACTCCACTGAAGTCTGTAGGGGTTTTGGCACTGACTTTACACATGTGTTTGTATTAACATCCTGCCTCAGAATCAGTACAACTGCCTGTCCTAAGCTTCGCTTTCTTCCAGATAATGAGAAAATTTGCATTCTCCGAACATTCAGATGTGCTTTTTTTTAGTGGCTTCTTAATTAGTTCATTGATTAGATGTATTCAAAGGCCATCATACTTTGTTTGCTCTTTCCTTACTCAGTGTGCACAGGCTCCTTGGTGTATTTACATTTTGGAATCTTCTCCTTATAGGGTTGTCAAGGGAGTTTTGTAGTGTCTGAAATCCAAGTGTGACTGCTGTTGATGCATCTAATTTTTGCACTTCACAGTTTTTTGCTCTGTTAATTGTATTGCTGTAGCTATGTCCACATAGGTGGAAAGTATTTTTGCCCTTAATGTACTTTTACAGAGCAATACATTTCACTTTTGGTTACCCTGTCCTGATTTTTTTTCTAAATAACCTGCAACTAATATCTCTTATAAACTCTAATCTCCATGGGGCACTCTCTTATGTTGCATGTTTAAAAAAGAAAATGGTCAAGTAACATGTAGGTTCTAATTAAAAGGATATATTAGTACAACACTAAAAATTTGTCAATAAGCTTTGAAAATTTTGTGCTATGTTCAGGACTTCCCCCTTGTCCCCTTTTCTTCGTGCAATGAAGGAAGCTGTAAGTAGTCTTTAAAGATGTTTTGTTTTTTTAACTCGTAATTTCTTAACAACTCTTAGTGAAAAATATCTGGGAGTTGTTGAGGATAGTTAATTTCATGCTTGTTGACCCTTTAGTAGCTGTTGATTTTGATCAAAGTTAAAATAAAGAGCTTTTATATGTGTTGCTCATGTTTTTCCGCTACTTTTTGGTTTTCCCACTTTCAGTTCTGGAGCGTGTGATGTCATTTCCCTGGTTTTCTAGGTGGCATCTTTCAGTCCTTTAGTCAACACTGAGTTTCTTTACCTGTCATAGGACAGGAAAGATGGTAAAAGTAAAATATATTTTTCTGCTATAAGCTTCCCCCAATATATATGTATTTGTTTGAATTTTAAACCTCTAATTAATTTACACACAATGGTTTTCTTATAATACAGGATGTTTTACTCTTTTTATTAAAAAACAAAACCCAAACAAACTAAAAAAGAAGTGGCAATTAAACCATAAGTTAAGATTTCAAGTCCTCCTGACTTTAGTAAGACTGGTCTGTTTTCATATTCTGCATACAGAGAAATGGACCGAGATGAGAGGTTGTAATGGGTAAGTTTCAATTTGAAGCTTAATTTTGGGTAGAAGTGTACTGTGAGGGAAAGACTTGTGTGGAGCACATTGTGGAGAGAGCAAACAGCTAATCTCATGTGGAATAACCAAGGGGCTGCTTTATCTTTTGTTATTCCTCTATAATCCATTACTATTACTTATGGAAATAATGTAGGTAAGACATTGAAATTTGAACACGTTTAGGCCTTTAATATCACCCTCACTTTTGAAGGCTATGCTATCACATAATCTTCTTGGTTATTTTTTTCATAACTCCTTTTTTTTAAGCTTTCTCTAACACAGGTAAAGCTCCCACCTATAAGCCCTAAATATCCAAGCAGAATGCCAACTGTTCCTACAAACAAGGAATTTAGTGGAGCAAATAAGATTTCCTTCCCACCTGTGTAAGTAGTACACTTAGGAAACCATTAAACATCTAAGCCTGCAACTATTCGTGCGTACATGTAAAATTGCTCCTTGTGAAATTGCAGGAATTAGTGGATATGTGTATGGAGATTGTAGATCTTTATTGCTGCTAAACTTGCTATCATGTGTCATGCTAAAATAGTTTTAAAAGCACCTAAAGCAACTAAAATAACGGTACTTTAATTCGTATAAGAAAGTTATTTAATATAACTTTGCATTAGGAAAACTAAGCATAGAGTTGCATGTCTTCATGTAGCAGACTTTTATGGTATTCTAAATTGTCTGGGTTTTTTCTTATTGCCAGTGAACAGGTGAAAATGATAATCTACATTGTTAGTTCTGTAGATGTAGGTTACAGAGACACAAGTAGGACTGACACATTAAGGAAAGATGTAAACTGTAGCCTGTGTAAGGTCAGACACAGTAAAAGTACTGTAATGAACACCTGGAAGAGGTGTTTTAAGCAAATTTTTATGTCATGTCAGATGTGATGTAATCACATCATCAGCTGTGTGCACAGCTGAATTGTTTCTGAATACTTTGTCTTAGAAATTTATTGCTCAGTCATCAGTAATCCCAGTATGTTTTAGAACTATGTTAATGCTGCCAAATAAGTAAGTACATTGTCAAATGAATTAAAGAGAAAATTTGTGACAAAATTTCACTTTTGTGCACCACAGAATGAGTACTCTCAGCCTTTTTTACTTGCATATTCTTTGTGGGATTTCCCTTTGGCACTTTTTGTCTTTAAGACCAGAACTGTGTAAGTATTATACACGTAAAATTCCAATGAAAGAGATGGCTCTTCTCATGTAAATGTACACGGTACTAAATAAGGCATAGTTGTCTGCTTTTGTTTGTTTGTTTTTGGTTTTTCTTCTTAGATGATTACATGTAGAATATCTGTTTTCTTATTTATAAATAAATTATAAGGCTATAAATGGTTATATTTGAAAATTAATGTTATAATTAGAAATATATTATAAAATAATAAAATTTTATTAAAAATAAAATGTTACCCTCAGTCCCCAGTTTTGTTTACTTTTGCTTTTGTTTTCCTTTAATATATTTGTATTTACAGGCCTGCTCAGAGAAAAAGTGAAGCAGTAAACTTTAGCAAATTAATAAGCAATGGCTATGGGACTGACTGGTTTTGGCAGTGTACTGGATGGGAAAGAAAGACTGAAGAAACACCAGAAGTTAGTGAGCACTCCAAAGGTAATGTTATTGAAAGATTTTTTTTTTTAAATGAGCTGGGCTCTCAAGGTAACAGCAGAGGGCAGCCTCAATATTTGTGTGGCTCTCGGAATATGGTGAGACACACTGAATTGTTGTGCTTAGTTTACAATACCCTATGACCAGCTAAAGAAAGGAGTGCTCCTGTTTGTAGGCAGCGAAGGCAGGCACTTTCATGGATTTTTTTCATCTCTACAATTGCAGTAGGCTCTGTTCCAATCCAGGGGCTTCTCTGTGATGTGTTTCTGTAAAATGCTGCAGAGACACAGCCATCCTGCCTAAATTTTAGCAGCCTGTAAAATATTTGTTGCCTTTTTGTTATGAATATTCCTTTGCTGTCACACTTTGCCCTTAATATTTTTCTGAAAACTTCCATCACAAGTGTCATTGATACTTGTCTTTAAGAAATAGACCACTATTCATAGAAATTTGTCAAAATAAATATATGCACATTGTTGAGGGCAGTGGAACTGCAACAGTTTAAGAGAAAAAAGTTATCCAATGTTCACCTATGCTTTCAAACCTTACTTTGTCATGCACAATAGCAATAGCTAGGAAAGACATCACTTGAAAACACTTTAATATAATGGTTAAAGGGTGGGAAAATTCCCCTTACTTCTGTCAAAGACCTTTTGCTTTGGTAACTGTGGTGGCTATATCAGTTTTCTATAGCAATCTTTGGAAATGCTATTGGATCTCCCATTGCATGCACCAGATTTTTTTTTATTTGTATCAGGGAATCCTTTTGTATACACTGGGAATTGTCATGATTCCCTTGACCTTGATATATTAATGTATGAAAATCTTAGAGGCCAGATATTTTAATTTATCTGACGCTTCACCTCTGTCTGAATTCATCTTTGTGTCTTCCATTAATGTATCTACAGTAATTTTTTTTTTTTTCGGTGTGCAAAACCTCTTCTTCCAGGTGAGTATCAGAAGAAAACAGAGAACTAGAGGTTGTGGGGTTTTATTCAGAAGAAAAAATGCCATAAAACTGGGGCATGAAGCCAGATCTTGGTCTGGATCTGAAAAAGAATGCGTAACCTTAGAAGCCACTCTTGAAGCTGACTTAAGTATCCAAGCTCTGACCATGCAGAGGATTCTGCTTTGCGACGCTCAGTGACCCAACAATTCAACTGTGTAGTCTAAAAGTGCTCCTCCTCAGCATGAAAGGAAACCTTGAATATTCTTCTTTTCAGATTCTATTTAAATTTCTTGTGTGCTGACATTTTTATTTCCCATTACTGTGAGTAAAATTAAAGGATTTGGGATTTCAAAATCCCAATTTCGTTAATTTGGTGATAGTTGATTTCTTTAATGTGTGTGCCTCTAATGAGACATTTGAGATATTCAGAAAACCTGAAGATTTTTCAGAGTAATCATGAAATTGGTTTGGTTATACCACTTAGGCAATAGAGAAAACAAGTAAAGGTGCAGCGTAAAGGCTGCTGAAAAGTCAGTGTGCTGCACAGATTGATTTATAGATACATCTAATTCTTGACTTGCTTTTCTTTTTCAAATTTTCCCATAACATGACAGCTGCTTTGCTTCTATTGCCTTTGTTTGCAATCATAGCTATTCTGATTGAGATTGGTTCTGTATCTCAGTGTAAAAGGAGATTGCTTTTAATGCTCTTAACAATGTGGTTTCATTCAGATGTGTACCTTCATTCAGTTTTGACCTTGTCCTTTTCATTCTTCCAGGTGATTGTGGAAGGTAGTGTTTTTACTTTTTTCCCACTTGTATAATTTTGTCTGTTCATCCAAAGCAATTGGCAGCATGAGCACCTTGCAGCTCCCTTTTGAGACGGAGCTTTCTCTGTTCTCACTTGCACAGAATAAGTCCTAGACACATCAGGCAGGAGATACAACCCATTCCATATGTAAATCTATAATCCCTTTGTTTTGGGATATAGATTTGTATCATACTGCAAATTTCTTAGGTAGCTTTTTATCTTTTTAATTCAAAATTAAAAGTACTGGAATTTATATGCATTTTGACATGAGGGAGAAACCAAAAATTTTAGCTGACCTTTTTATTCTTATGGTTGAAGTTATTCTGTAAGCTTTAATCTTTTTTTTTCTATTGCAGATTCAGAAGGATCTGAAACACCACCTGGAAGCAGTGAGTTAAAGCCACCATTTCAGGGATCTAATAAGTAACTTGAAAGATGGTTGGGGAAACTAAAGCCTTGTATTGCTTATATAGTCCACTATTTACATGTTGGCTAGATTATTTTTGTAATTTAACTCAGCCCTGATTGAGAAGTTTGTGAGATGGATGAACTTCACTGGGCTTGATTACAGAAAATTTTAAAGAACAGGCAACAGCTGTTGGTGCTTAGTCCTAGACTTTTCCTTAATATAATAAACAAAATAAAGCAAAACTGAGGTTTTCTCCTGCACAAGACTCATGCTGCTTTGCTGTTCTCAAACGGGGTTACCATATTGCTGCTGACTTGGCTAGACACAGGCATGCTATCAATGTGTCCAAATCAGCAAGTTTCTTCAGTTAAGTACAGCTGTACTCACGAGCTGTGCCACAAAGAAAGGTGGAGGGGAACTGTGTGGTATGGGATGAAATGTAAATAGTAAGAATTGAACTGGTGTGGATACTTGCAGTAAAAAACTCAAGCCTTCACTGAAAAGACTGCTTCTTTATGCCAAAAGCTCATTTATTTAGACCAGATATTCAGCTTTCTATGACACTTCTCGTGCTGTGCCTACTGCACAAGAACTAGTTGATCAGTCATAGTGTTCAACCACATAATTAAAGACCTGGTGGCATTTCCTGTTATAGTCTTGTTGTATAGAAGCTGAATTGTTGGTTAAACAGCTACATGGGCTCAGCTATCTATTGTGTCCACACTTTCAGCTGTTAAATAAAAAAATTATCTATCCTGAATTCTTGACCGCAACAAAAATTTAATATGCCAGATTACTGTGTTTATTCATACCAGCAAAAGTTTGTACTTTGAAATAGCAATGTATGGAAGTTGTACTTTAATATTTTGAAAAAGTTAACATACACTGATATTTCAACAGTTGCTATTTTATCTACTTGGTTTAAGATATATCTGTGAAATCTTATTAATAATTAAATATTGATTATAAAGTCCACTAGAAAGTGGATGCAATTTCATTACTATGTTTTTTGCTGATACTATGAAAAGTGAACTGGTAATTTTAGAATTTCCTCTTCAGATTGCATTCAATGCATTTTACACCTTTGAATCCAAGTCCTTAAAATTCTAAAATTTGTTACTAAATGTAGATTTCTTTGAACAGAATGTTTAGAGGATTTGGTTTAATACTGCTCTTCTTTAGAACTTTGATGTAAAAATTGATTAGAAATAGGTAAACCATTACTAATCTGAACCCTCACAATTTTCAGCAAACATTTGCAGAAATTTTGCTATTGATGTTGTTAGACTCAGCACCTGAGTCCATCTTTTCTGTCCTTTCTTTTGAACAATTCAACTAAGTTGTATTTAAAAAAAAAAAAAAGGCTAAAACATATGCAAATGCTTAAATGTACAGTTATTGGCTAGTCAGAAATTTTTTCTAAGTACAAAAAAGCTTACATCAAGCTGTAACTGTAGGAGTGAGATTACTTACCTTGTATCTGTCTTCACTTACAATTTGTGTTGTGGATTATGTCCAGATACATTGAAACCATTCATTTTGCTGTGAAGGCAGAGCTTTTGGGGAAAACCGGTTTTCTAGGCTAGCGCATCAGGGGATGCCAGAGTTGGAGCTCGTAGCATTAAAACCTGACCAGTTGTGGTGAGTTGACTTTGACTGGACACCAGGTGCCCGCCAAGCCTCTCTATCACTCCCCTTCCCAGAAGGACAGGGAAGAGAAAATAAGGTAGAAAACAACTCATAGGAGTGACTCCAGTGAAGGGCAACCAAGCTGGTGAAGGTTCTAGAGAGCAAGTCCTTTGAGGGGTGGCTGAGGGAGCTGGAGTTGTTTAGCCTGCAGAAAAGGAGGCTCAGGGGTGACCTTATCACTCTCTACAACTGTCTGAAACAAGGGTGTAGCCAGGTGGGGGTTGGTCTCTTCTCCCAGCCAACCATCGACAGAATGAGAGGAAACAGCCTTAAGCTGTGCCAGGGGAGATTCAAGTTGGACATCAGGAAGAATTTCTTCACTGAAAGGGTAGTTAAGCACTGGAATTGGCTTTCCAGGGAAGTAGTGGAGTCACCATCCTTGGAAACATTCAAGAAACAACCTGTACATGACAGCGCTATGGTTTAGTTGACAAGGTGGTGTTCAGTTGAAGGTTGGACTTGATGATCTTGGTGGTCTTTTCCAACCTAAATGATTGCCATTAATGTGTAGTCAGCTTTCCTTAGTCAAGCCAAGGAGATGTTTGATCTGCACTGTTGGTCAACTGAGTCTGAATGGATCACAGTTTGAACACTGTGAGTTAGAATATTAACAGGCTGAGATTTCTCTTCACAAGAGCAGGGGGGTGATCCTGGAATCTGTTTGTGCATTCAGAATAACAGAGCTGCAGCAGACACATAACTTGCCTGTTCCCCAAGGGACATGGAGTCAAAGTGGTGTAACAAATCAAAAAGCTCCAGCTGAACCCAAGGATGGAAGTGTGCTGCTTCAATTCACCTTATCCCAGTAATCACGTTGTTCTATTTACTTCTGAGTCAATGCAGTCATGCAGCTGTCAGTTTTCAAAGTCATCAGCAGTTCCATGTAAAAGCAGTGGAAGCTTCTGGTTTTCCATTTCTGTTTTTCAGAGAAATGCCAAAGTCAAAAGCTGGGTGCTTATTACAAAATCTAGCCTTATTGTTTTAAATGCTGAAACATTAGTTTCATTGTCTTGTGCTCTATTTCTGCCCTGAATGCCTTTAAGTAGTGAGATGATTTTTTTTTTCTGAATACTGATTGCTTTGCAAGCCCAAAGATAAAACAAAAGTGCAGTTACATTTTATGAATTGCATCCAAGTATACTGAGTATGTGAATGTTTCTAAAAGAGAATTCTGGATAAAGATTTAACAATAACTTGGCAGTTTAGTGACCAAAGGATAATTTTCCTTTTATATACAAGCATTTCACTGTAGTGAAGTCTAATATATACCTAATATATGTCTAATATATAATTCTAACCACTTCTATCTTTTTGGACTGGACTAAAATATAAACATGGTTTCTTCTCTGAAGATAATTTTTCAGGATGTAGTTACATATTATGCTGTAGTCTGGGAGAAAAAAGCTAGAAATAGAAATATAGAAGTTCAGTCTTAGCACATTTTCTCCTTCTATTAATAGTTGTAATGATACAAAACATCCAGAATAACTGAAGAATCAAAATGCAAGTGGGTAAAACAGCTGCACTGAATTATTTGACCAATTGACTGTAAAAATGTTTTATGGTAAGCAGAAGGGAGAATATGTTTGCTTATGACAGACAGCCTTATTCTCCATAGCTCAGATTTTCAGCCATGCAATAGAAAAACCTGAAAATGGACACCAATTGCATATTGTTGTTATAGCCCCAGTATGTAGCTGTGCATTTTTCACCCTTCTAAACAACATTAGTATCCTTCCCACTGAAATACAAAATGGAAAGAAAACCCAAACGCTACAAAACCGGGAAGCTAAAAGGACATTTAAATTTTGCTAGTGATAACTGAGAGCAAAGGTTACTACCAATTATTAGATACATAGAAATGCATAATTTATTGAACATTTCAGACAAGGTTACAATAGTAACCTTATTATTTACAAAAAAGCAATTTACACTGCTTATTCTCTTAACATATAGCTGAATAGAAAACCTCCTGAAAGCCCAAGCAGACTTTTCAGAGAACCCTGAGATGAAGGAGTAGGTAATACTCCTGTTTAAAGGAAAACTTTCTTCCACAGAATTAAACACTCTTCTAAGGTGCTTGTTCAATACTATAGCTTGGAAGTCTTGACAAATATTTAAGGAACAGGAAAATGGAAGATGGATTAGGAGGCTGTCTTTCTGTTTCATCCATTGGGAATCTAAATAAGCTGAACAGGTGACATTTTTCTGAGTTTGTTGAGCAATTCCTCTTGCATGTCGTTCACACCTAGAAATGCATCGGTGCAAGGGATTTCTCTCTCTTATATTCCCATACAAAGTCCTTTGGTGTGAGACAGGATATGAATAAATGTTAGTCTAAATGCCCAGTGAATGATTTTGTAATAAATACGTCTCAGTAATGCCTTGTGCCTAATGTGTTTACTGTCCTGAGGCACAGAAAGTTCTCTACCAAGAAGGTTTTAGTTGCTTTGTCTCCCAAGTATTCCCTACTATGACAAACTACAGTGTGGTTTTGGTGCGAAAAATTATTTTTGAAAGAATATTGCAGGATTGTGGGTTTGATGTTTTCAGTTACTATATGAAAGATGTTAAATTTACTCTTCCAGTAGCCGAAGCCATCTCTGCTCTTTTCTCGCACCGTGTTTGCCGTGCCCAAATGCCCATAAGAGCGGCCACACGGTGTGCGCGCACCGACACACACAAGGGCAGACATAGGCACCGACCCGACTCCGCCCTCCTCGGCGTGCCGACACCTGCGTGTGTATCTGTATCAGTATATCTGTATCTGTATCTCCACGATAAGGTCCTCCCGAGCGCCCGTGCCCT
>NW_008238983.1:11991120-12034100 GCF_000691975.1 Corvus brachyrhynchos
TGGTGGGGGGCCCCCTCCGTGCCGCCCGCCCCCGGTCGCCGGGACCCCGGGCGTGGGAGTGGGCAGGGAAAGGATGGTGGCGGGGGCAGGCGTCGGTCCGGTCGAGCGCTCGTTTCGGCGGTGCCGCGGCGTCTGGGCGGACGGGGCCGCTTGCTCTGTCTGCGGGGTCGGGGGAGCGCTCCGGCAGCAGCGAGGAGACCAGCAGGGTAGTATCGATTTTACAGAGACTTCAGCTTTTCCTGATGACGGATGAACACCGAACAAGAGCTTTTCTCTGCAGAAACCATTGACTGTGAGCTTTCTTCAAAAATGACGCATGGCTGGGGGAAATGAGAGGTGGCAATTATAGTGGATTCTGCATGGTTTCAAAGCACCAGTCTGGGTTTAGATGAGATACTAGGAAGAAATTCTTCACTATGAGGGTGCTGAGACACTGAAACAGGTTGCCCAGAGAAGTTGTGGATGCCCTATCCCTGGCAGTGTTAAAGGACAGGCTGGATGGAGCTTTGAGCAACCTAGTCTAGGGGAAGGTGTTCCTGCCCATGGCAGAGGGCTTGGAACGAGGTGATCTTTCATGTCCCTTCAAACCCAAACCATTTTATGATGTGCACACACATTAAAATAGGCCGCACCCTTTCTTGATCTGAGTCCTGCCAGGCGCACATTATTGTTGAGCATCAGTTTTAACTTTGGCTGAGGAAGACTGCAGAAACCTTTGACGTGTCTGTAAAAATTTCCATTTAGTTAGTGTGACAGTTTTGTGGTTTTACATTAACTGGTTGTTTGACAGCTACTACCTGACTGCTGTCAGGGTCTGCCATGGGAAAGCTGCCTTCTGCTTGCTCCTTCCTTCAATTCCTGCCAAGACACCTCCAGCTGGGTGCTCTTGGAGGGGGTATGCTGGACCTTTAGACTGTCAGAACTTTGTTCTCAGGTTTTTGAAGTATATCATCTGTGATTACTTTAGGGGATCACAGAACCAAAACCACTTAAAAATCATGTGGGTGCTTAATACTGTGAACAAGAGCTGTATGAATATCCTTGGTTTATTTGCAGCCATTTTTCTTCTTGCCATATAAAAATCACTTTGCTATTTCTCCTTAACTTCCAACTCCTCTTTACCAGGACTCGTGGCACTGTAGGGAGAAATGCATTTTTCCTGTAATGTACGTGATATAATGGCGATACCCAGTAGTAGCTGACTGTACTTCATACCACCATAAGGAAGTGTAGTTGATTATAAATGCAACTTTTATACATCATCTCCTTGAGCATAGATGGTTGAATATGTTTAGTGTATCTAGTACATGTGAAGTTTGGGTCTATTTAATAAAGGTTAATGTTTTAAATGAAGAAAACTAATTGTCCTTATAAATTTTATTAAATTTCCAGTATTCAGTGGCTTTTAACAGGCAGACCTCTTGTTTATTTTGTTTGGTTCTTCACTTCCTTAGAAATTCACATATGATGTAATTCTGTTGCAGGACCAATTTCTTTCTGTTTCCTTGTAGTGTAATCCTGTCTCTGTTACAATGCCTGTGCTGTCAGGCCCTTCTTAATGGAGGGTAGAGAAAAACTTTGTGATTCAATACTTCCCATAAGGGCATTCCCAGAAAGTACCAACATCATCATGTAGCCTTAGTCACTTCTGAAAATAATAACAAATTAATCATACTATAATTATAATTCTGTCTTCGGACCAGCATGAAAGCCTCAGTGATACATTTGCCTATTTAGATGTAAAGAAGAATGCAGAAAGGAGAAGGTTTTACATATAGGTTAGGGTAATGGATCAGAAAAAAAAGTATTCAGGATAGATGATAAACTGGAGAGCTGTGGCTTTTTGAGGTCATGTTTTAGTTTTGTGTTCCTTGTTTTATACTGGAGAAAGAAGAAGTGCTCTTAAGGTCAGTAGGAGGAGTTTAATGAAGAGGATATTATGAGTAAGATGCTTCCTGGACTCGAGTTTCAGGAGTCTGACAGCTTGAACTGAGCTTTGGAGACCTTCTAGAGCCAAAGGTGGGAGGGGGCTGAAGCTGGTTTGGCAGTCGCTGTTGGTGTGGGAGGTAGGGAAGAAAGAGGGTGAGTTAGTTAGCAATGAGACTTGCCTCTCTGTGGTGCATGGACCTGCTGCTGTTCATACCACAGAACGGAGGTACTGGTGAGGTGGGGGTTGAAAGGGATTGATTTAGGCTTGAGGGCTTTGAAAGTGGTGATGCTCAGCCATAAAAATTGTATATGCTCCTTTTGCTCCTTTTGCTCCAGTTGTAAAAGCTCTAGTGTGGCTGGATTATTTGGGGAATTGAATATTCATGATAGTTATCATCAATACAGAAGGTTTCTCTCTCTCTTAATGCTTCCAGCTTTACAGATGGGACTATTCTGATGAACTTATTTATTTTTTTAAATGTAATTCTAGGTATAAAACATACATGGCTCCTGGTTCCTCGAACGAGAAGAAAACTGATGATGGACAGGCTTCAAAGTAAGATTGAGAAATGAATTATTTTGTCTAAGTTAACACCTAAACTTCCTCCCCAAACTCATTACATGCTCATTTAGTTTAAGATAAGGTTTATGATAATGCCAAGTATCCAACAGCAGCTCTTTTGACAAATGGATGCTTTATTGCTTTACTGCACCTATACAGAGGACTTCACTGGTTAGCCATTTTAACTTCTCTCAACAGTGAATTCTTCAGAGCAGGATAATAATTTTATTTATTAATTTATTTTAATCCAATGAGCTGCTGAAATGTTGACTTTGGTTGCTGCTTCAAGAGTTCAAACAAATATTTCAATGTGTTTCTCTAATCCTTGCTTAAAGCTTATTTTACTAAAACCTGCTACTTGCCTGTTTATTCTTAAGAGTCATGTTTTACTTAGACCCTCAGAAGTTGTAGATGCTTTACAACAGCTTTAGGGAAATAAATTTTTTGCTCCTGAGCTTTGCATGCCAAAGATTTTTATCAAGCAAACTTTGCCTCTACTGTAAATCCATGGCATTGGTCCTATGTACACATAACAATATGCTAGTTTTTATTGCTCATGTTACTCTGGGGTCCAAGTCTACAATCAGATGTGCAGATAAGCTGAGGAAGCTGATAACAGCCCCTCACTGTGTTGAGGTGGTGGGTTGGAGAGCGCTGTTGGTGGGGTGTGGGATGAGAAGGGTGGAATATAGCCATTGATGAGGAAGGAGGCTGTGTTTTGGCCAGGCATGAGGACAGGGGTGTTGGCACATACCACATGAATTTCCTTGCACTTTTAATAGAGGCCTCGCCTTTTCATGATTTATTTCCTGGAGAGAAGCTTTTGTTGCCAGTGTTCTCATAAAGGAGGAAATAAATTTTTTTGCTCACCTGAGTATAGATGGTAGTATGATGTCAAATCATATTCTGTCCTATTTGTATGTAACAACCACTCCAGTGGACATCAGCACAGCCAGATATTGGGACTGCATTTGTGAATGACCCAGTGAATAAATGTAGAGAGTCCCACAAAACTGAACAGATAAAATTCAGGGGAGGCAGCCTGGAAATTCTGCTAATATGAGCTGGTAAACTCCTAGGTTTTCTACACCTTTCTGATGGGCCATAAACCTGCTCTTTAGCTCTCCCAGAGTCAAACAGGTCTCTTGGAAGGAAGAGCAAAGGCAGCCAAAGCCTTTGGTTCCACCTCAGGCAGGATTTGTATAAAGAGAGGCAAATGGGGCCCATGGGAGACGGAAGGGAATTCCTACTGAAGGGATGAATGGACTGGCTGCCTGGGTGGGCAGCTCCTTCATTTGCTGAGGGTGATTGTCCGCAGTGGCCAAGGACAGATAGGGTGGGTTGGGATGACACCTTTTTCCTTGGTTGTGCGTGTGTTACTGGATAATTAATGATGTTAGAGAGAGACCATCAAGAACAGAAGCAATTGCTATACTCAGAATATTTGGGTTGTAACTATTTGCTTTGTGAGGAACAATTCAGTGACCTCAGCATGGGCATCTTGGCCACTGTAGGCTTCCTTCATCCTGCACAGGACTGGCAGATAAGGTGTATGGGAAAGCTCTCCCTTTTTGGAGAGGCATTGGAAGGCAGATGAGATAAGCTAAACCATCTAAAATAGTGCTAAACACCTCTGTTGAGGCTTCAGAGTTGTTCCTGAATTGTCCTAATGATTTTTTGCATAAAGTCCAGGTGAACTCTTTTGTTTGTCTCCTCTGACAAAGCAGTTTGAATTTGCTGAGCCATACTGTGCCTGCAGTGATTCTCCATTAAGCTATTAAGTCATCTTGTGTCTGGAAGCTATTTGCTGCTTGATTCCATCTCTCAGAAATTACTTTGAAGTACTGGCCAGTGTTCTGCTTAAGCTTGTGCTTATTGACTAGTCTTTCATACTGGTTTCAACTGAACTTAAGACATCAAGCACAGAAGGCAGACGTTTTATGAATCATTCAGCTTGGTTAGTGAGTCCACTATTGAATTTTCCATGAAGGTGATCCCACAGGCCAAGTAGTTGAGGTTTCCCTCCTTGCCCTGTCATTTCCCATCTCTTCAGACAGATTAATTTTTGTTTTTCTTTTAAGAGGTATCATTTCTTTACAAGAAGCACTTAGGAAGAAATGAATTCTTTTTATCGCTTTGTCTCTTTTCTCTTTTTCTTGAATTTTTTTCCACTGAAGGAAATCTGAAGGAAGGTTTTCTCCTTCCTTCAGATTTCCACTTTCCCCTTTCCTATTTCAGATCCTCTGTATCCTTGTTATCAGTTTTATGCCATAGGGTTTTTTTTCTCCTATCCATATGACAAAGTAAGACAAATTGCCACAATCTAGTTTGTGCTTGTCTATAAAGCCCAAATAATCTCATCCTTCTTGGGTGGCTGATGGAGTTTCAGTCAAAAAGGAGGTCAAGTTTGCTTTTCAGCTTTGCTATGGATTGCCTTTGTAGTAAGGTGGTCTACTGAATATTCCATGGACCTGCTGCCGTTGTTGTGCTCACCATAAAGACCCACTCTGGTTCACAGCTTTAACACAGTTTAAGATAAAGGTTGCACTGTTGCAAGTGCATCCGAACATCTGGGCTTTTCTTCAGCAATTTCATCCTGTGCAATGAATGGAATGTGAAATGTCATATGTGATACTTTATAAGACATAAAGCAGTTATGAAATTTAGGATTTCTTTAATACAATGCACAAGGAAGTAAAATAAGGTAGTGTAGGCATTTGTACATGTGGCATTCCTCAACTTCTGACTGCTTGACTTTGAAGAATTGTTATCTGTTCAGTGTAGGGGTTTGTATATATTCTGTATGTTTCACAATGCTGCTGTCTTGGCAGAGAGAATTTCATTCATCTCTGCAACCCTCACCTGGAGAAAATGAAAGAGGACATCCTGTATCATTTTGCTCTTGGGACTGGTACCCATGATTTTCCAGCATTGTTTGGGGATGTAAAGGTAAGATGCTTTGCTTTGTTCAGCAAGCCTGAGCTTTTCTGCAGAAGGTGAAAGTGTAGCTGTCTTCAGAATAAGACTAGATGTGTCAGCCTACTGGCGACTGAGGAGTGCATGCAAAGGGGGAAGAATTTCGTGGGTTCTTGTCACTTTTAGTATCCAGAAAAGCTGGGGATAATTGTTTTTGACTGTCCCTTTTCATCCAGTGAAAAGGTAGATGCTGTAGTATTCAGATAGAACTTCTGTTTGTTGGGTCTTCATGTCAATATTTGTCTTTCATTCGTTTAAACAGGATGAAGGCGTTTGAGTGCTATATAGGCAGCTGGAGTTTTTTCCCATAATTCTTTTTCATGGCATTTTAGAATGATTATGAGGAGCACCATAGCTGGGAATAAATTTCTGCTAACTGAAGGCATTTGCATGCTCATGTTGTTCTTTGAATGTTCTTTGACACACGGAGTCATGCACTTGATTTTGTTTTGCTGACCACTGTCCACCCCAGTTTGTGTGTGTTGGAGGAAGTCCTTCCCGGATGAAGGCTTTTATCGCGTACATTGCGGAGGAGCTGGGGCTCGGAGGCGCTGGCTGTGACTATCCCAACATCTGTGCAGGCACTGACCGCTATGCGATGTACAAAGTGGGGCCCGTTTTGTCCGTCAGTGTGAGTACTTCCCCTTGTCTGACACGAGACGCAGTTCAGTTTTGATGCTGTTCAAAGTAGAAGGTTTGAATGCATGTTTCTTTTAAATGCTTCACAGAGAGGATCAGGCTGCTCAAAATAGTGCAGCCAGCTAATTAAGGATTCCTTTTTAGCCCTTTTTTGTAAGAGGGAAAATCTCCAATGCCTTTGCTCCTTCTTGCATCCTTTTTCCTCAGTGTACCACTGAGGTGTTGCAGGAATGGCCTTACAGATTTTTTGAGCAGTTACTGTTGCCTCATCCCTGTTCTGTACCCTGAATAATCGGGAACAAAAGTCATGTGGCACATGTGGGGTGTTGGAAAAAATGTCTGTATCATTCCCAGAGCCATGTATCTGCAATGGCACTGTCAAATGTGCTTAAGAGTAGCATTCCATGGGACTGGTGCTGCCAACTCATGTATGCATTTTAAAGAAATTCTTAGCTTTAATTTGTAGATAGAATTACATGCTTCAGTTGCAATTGCAAAACTGCAGCATTATTTTGCACCCTTTGTTGTGAGCTGTAATTATCATAATATTGTGCAAGCTAATGTGGACTTCTATTTGCTGAACATCAAGGCTAAACCACGATGTCTGTGTTTTGAAAAAAATTAGCTTAACTATTTGTTAGCACTTCAGGTTAGTGAAAAATCAGAGTGGGGTTTTTCTTGTATTTAGGAATTGCTCCATGATGAAGTGCATTAATCAGCTGTTGGGAAAGGACACTCTTTATACTTTTGAGAATGTAAGTGTTCTGTAATTCATGATTTTTAGAAATATTGTATTTCATTCACAGTCTGCCAAAACCAGTGGAAGTCTACTTGTAGGCCCTTTCAGTATCTTTCTGTAGGCCCAGAGGTTGGGCTTTTGTGGGAGTGAGTTAGGTGGCATTTGGGAAAACAGTATCAGGAAGGAGATAATGCCCAGCTCCTCCTTCCATATGTATTTTGTGTTGTCTGTGTGAATGTGGAATATTAATTTATGCTTTCTTTTCAGCATGGTATGGGCATTCCTTCTATTTCTATCATGTTGCATGAGCTGATCAAACTGTTGTATCATGCCAAGTGTTCCGACATAACCATCATTCGTATTGGCACCTCTGGTGGAATAGGTATTTCCCCTCTTGATTTCTTTCTTTCTTTCTTTCTGCAAGCCAAAGTATCTTTGCAGGAGAGTAAAGCATCTCTCTGCATGTAAGAGATTAACGGTCAGAACAGTGTTCCACAGGAGATTCATAATTTTTCTTCTGTAATTTTGAAAGTAAAGGCAACCTCTGCTTTTGCATGGGGAAAATGCACTTAAAGATCTGACAATATGAGAAGAAGGACATTCCTGTCCTGTATAGAAAATATAAGAAAGAAGTGAGAAAGGAAAAATTTCATTCTTTCAGAAATTATTTGTAATAATAAATGGAAGCAGCTAGACATGGACAAAAAAATTCTCTTGGTGGATTCGGAGGCAAAATTGCCACCTCTAAAAGAAGCAGGTTGGGTCAAGATGTGTGTTTTATGTATCTGGAAACCAATTGTTAACTACATTGTGAAGCTACATCTATTTCCTTTTGCTGCAGGTCTGGAGCCAGGCTCAGTGGTTATAACTAGGCAGTCTGTAGATGCCACCTTCAAACCTCAGCTGGAACAGGTTGTCCTGGGAAAGACAGTAATCCGCAGCACTAACCTGGATGAACAGCTGGCTAAGGAACTGATGCAGTGCAGTAAAGAAATCGGTCAGTTCAATACAGTCATTGGAAACACCATGTGCACTTTGGATTTCTATGAAGGTAAGACTGGCAGTAGACTAACTGAAGAGTATTGGTAAGCAGCAATAGGGAAATATTGATTAATATATTAACATTAAGAGATGTCATTCCATACTCTGGCTTGTCTCACCAATCAAAACCTATTTTTCATCTACATAAAATCAAGAATTGTTCTTAGCAGTTTGCTGTATCAAACTTTTAATTTTGTGGAGATTTTCCCCCAGCTTTAACAGATCCTCTGAAATACATATAGTTTACTATACACTTCCCATGTACCAGTCAGGTATATTTGTCACAAAATTTATGTGATTTACTGAAGCATCCTAGGGGATTAGAGGAGTGAGAATTATTTGTGACTGGTTTAGGGTTGGGTTTCTTTGCACTGGTTAAGTACCTAAAGTAAATATTTTCTAAAAGAAGGGTTGGAACTTGTTTCATTTTTGAGCAAAGCAGTGATCAGACAGCCGAAGATACTATTTTGCTGAGTTGTGTCAGTGCTGCTATGTAGGAGGCGCAAACTTGCAAGGTCTATTTTGGATAAATTACAGACATTTAGGTGCTTTTCTCCCAAATCTAGATGTTCATTCAGAAACATCTTTCAAACCTTGTGAGTACAGAGTGTAAGTGGCACCTGATCCCACTTTGTCTGTTGCTGAGTAGGTGACAAATGATCTCCATCATAGTGCTCCAGCTTGGACAGGAGCAAGCTGCAGTTCATGTGTCTCAGGCACCAACCACAGGTGCAAGCAATGCTAAAAAAAAGTGTCAGGGATGTTTTAAACTCATACAGCAAAAGCTGAGAACAGGATCAAGGGCATCAATTTACAAGTAAATCTCCCAAACCCAAGAAGATACTGAGTAAAATACAGTGTAATTTAACTCTACTGCACATAAGCTGCTGCTGTCTTGTCTGTAGGTGTTATTCTTGAATAACTTGAATTAAAATTTTCTCAAAAATTTACAATAATGTTAGCTAGTTAGCTTAAGAGACTCTTCATCTCTTACCTTAGAAGCTCTGTGAGTAATAAAATGTTCATCCTTTTAAGGCAGAAACAGGAAAGCACTTTCAACCCTGGTAGTTTTTTTAGACAGTGATTAAACATATTAAAAATGAAGCACTTCCATACAACTTAAAGTTTCTTGTGGAATTTTGATGCTTGCTGTACATGTGGGAATCTACTATGTACATTTTTCTGTCTATGAATTTGAGAATTGAAGCTGAAGAAGACCAATTAAATTGCCATGTTTCACATTATGAGAAATACAAGTAATATGTAGAAGCTCTAGCAATAGCTAAGAATCACTTTTTCCTATTTGTCTTGTGCACAGAAATAAAGAGTAGTAGTAAAAGCTGAACACTGCATGGAGGAAACTGTAATAACTGGGTGTTTTCAAAACTGAATTTGCTCTGTGACGCCATCACTCTGAAATCTTCCACAAAATTATTTTCTAGGACAGGGCAGGTTGGATGGTGCAATCTGCTTATATGATGAAGAAGAAAAACTGCAATATTTGAAGAATGCTTATGATTCTGGTGTCAGAAACATTGAGATGGAGTCTTCTGTATTTGCTGCTATGTGTAATCTCAGTGGTGTCAAAGGTAAAGTAGTCACTTTACCCAAGCTATAGGAAATTTTCTGTATTGCGGGGGGTTTGTGGCTAAAAACTACAGCTGAATGTTAACATACCTTCTGCATATATATATATATGTAATATTTCTGCTTATAACTTTGTTGCTGCAATTGTTTGATTTGTGTCACAACTTATCAAACTTCCTTATGTAGTTTTTACGCAGTTTACTTCTGTCATTTCCTATTCCAGTCCATGGCAACCATGTAAATCATTAAAGTACCTAATTACCCTATGGCATTAATTTGTTTTCTCCAGTTAGCTTTTGAAGTTTATAGAAAGCAACTGCTTAGTTCAAGAAATCAGGTGATTCTCAGATAATTATACATAAAACTATGCTCAGTTTCTATACTTTCACATCAAATGGAACATATAATTATTTTCTGTAGACTTAAGACTATGATTCTTAAACAGTTGAGGATTTTTAGTAGCACCATGAATAAACCATTCCAAATCATAAAATGAGTTTTAATTTTTTTTTACACAAGCTACGTAAAAAAGAGAATTTACAAGTAATGTAATACAGTGTCTTTCTTCTTACCATATTAACTGTCTTCTCTCACTTTCCTTAGCAAGGAATAAACTGATGTTTCTCAAATTCCTTTAAGCTCAAGGAGGACAAAATGAAGACATATAAGCAAAAAGGCCAATGGTTGTATCAAACATCCTCAGCTCTTACTGACTTGAAAGGGATTAAAAACCCAACCAGTACTATCCCTGAGCAAGTCAGGAGGCCTTTTGCTGTCTCTGCTTTGTATGTCTGTAATGCGTATTTACCGTTTGTGCTCTGCAAATTGTCACTGGCAGAAAGCCCAGACAGAGCAGAGTGATAAGGTTGAGTGGTAGACCTAAGTTTGAGTGAAAGGATGGATTTTGCCTTTGGGGATCTGAGTACTGAAAGGCAGCAGATGAACCTGAGATGATCCTTGAGGTCCTCATGTGCTTACAGTGTTCTTCCCTGTCCATGAATGTGGAGGCAGCTTATCTACTGCTTCCTGAGGGATGGCACCTACAGCACAGGCACTCAGTGGAGGCCTGTGACTACGTCTTCTAGAACAGTGTGTAGGGACACTTCCTACCAGTCAGGTCCTGGCTACTTGTGACATATGCTTCCTATCAAGGAAAACATAAGAATCACGATATAACAATAAGTATCTGCAGCTGCCTGAGACCTCTGGCTTTATTAATGTAGCAATCAGTTCTCTTAAACTATTTCTACCTTGTATCATCCACAGCATGCTTGTCCCCTAGCATCTTATGATACCGCACACCATTTTTTGGGATTTGTTTTCTCTTGTTCAAATGTTTATGCTTTTGGACTGTAAATGCAAGAGTGTCATTCCTAACTCATGCTGTCTCTTAATTTCTAGCTGCCGTAGTGTGTGTCACTCTTCTGAATCGGCTTGAAGGGGATCAGATCACCAGCTCACATGATATCCTTGTGGAGTACCAGCAGAGGCCACAGAAGTTAGTGGGATATTTCATTAAGAAAAGTCTTGGGAAAGTGTGAAATATCCATCTTTGTTTTAGAGAAGGAGAAGGCCTTTGTACAGATCCAGTCATCAGTATGACTGCTGTGCATTACGGGTCTTTTGCCTCAGAATATCTCACAGCATTCCGTGTCAGTGGAAGTTAATAATTTATGTCACTGTTCTTTGGGAACTGAATGTGCTGAAGGACGTCAGTTAAGTTTTGCTTAGTTATGCATTGCTGGATATAAAACTCACATTTCTGTAAATTGGAAATGGGACCTGTTGTAAAGGACAAGCCTGTGATAATACATGAAAAAGCTTTGTTTATCCCTGCTGTAAAACTAGAGAGAAAATCAAACTTAATTGCCAAGTATGTGCATACCAGCAAATTAACTTAAAACTGCTAATCATTTTCTTGTTGTTATAAAAACATTGTGTAATTTATAATTGTCTTCGTTGCTTCACTTGCGAAGAAAACGTAAAGTGAATGCAGTTTATTTTTTTTCAGACTTTGACAAATAAACAATACTATTTTCATATATTAAAATTTCATGAAATTGCAAAGTGTGGGACTGAATTTTCTAAGCATTAAGGACTTGACACTGAGCTGTTGAATATCTGTACTGCCTAGATATTGATCCAACAATATTTTAACTAAAGAATTGAATCAATACCCAGGAAATATTTATGCATTAAATAATTTTGCATTGAAGTACTAGCAATCTTTTGCTGAAGCAAGGCTCCTGCTTATGAGCAGGAACTGAAGGCATTCAGGAGAAGCACAGCATGTTCACAGGCCTGTATTATGGTAGCCCTTTTTTTCCCCCGTTCCTTTTACTTTGTTTCTTTTTTTTTAAATTGGTATTCATCTCCATTCTCAGCATGTAACACTCACTGTTGCAATGGTTCCCAGTTCTTCTGAAGAACTGGAAAATACCTTTTCATGGTACATGCCATCAAAACCTCTTCTGCAATTGCAGGTTTTTTCACTAATATTGGCCTAAGTGTTTGGGGTTTTTTTAAATCATACTTATTACTGCTTTGCTGCTGTGGTTCAAATGTAAATATGTGGTCAGTTAAAAAAAATGTGTTTATCTCTTTTCTTTTTTTTTCCTTTCCTTCTTTCTACTGCAGTGGGGGAGGGTCCAGTCCTAGCAGGGGTCACGGGTCAAAAAGCTCTGAATAAGCTCTCAGAACAGCTGTCGCTGACCCAGCAAAATGAGATTTTCTTTGTGAGGATTGTAGTCTGCAATGCTGTTAACAAGCGCAAGTGTTAGAGCTATAAGAGAGTGATGTTAGTAGTAGGCACATTCACCAAGTGGCAGAGACTGGAAGCAATGCGATGAAAACGTTAAACAAGGAAGGGTGACTCATGAACAGAAAACTGTAATGAGAATCAGTCTCCTTAAATTTGATGAATTTTTCAGTTGGAAAACATATTAGTAACTTTTAGAAATTTACTACTTAGTCTTCTTTTAATTTTAAACCCACAATTTCTCATTTATGCTCAGGATATACAGTGAATGTAAGTTTTCAGAGAAAACCTTTTTTTCCCTAAGCTTAAGGGAAGGAGGGAGGTGGGAACGGCTCCACGTTTTGCTTAAACTGTTTCTCCCTTATTAAAAAAACCCAAAAAACAACAACAACAAAAAAATTCAGTGTTTAACTATGCCTGGATCTTGCCTAGGCATTGCATGAAGTCTGTGAGGTCCTTTGGGAAACAAGCAACAAAACACATCTTCAAGGTCCTGTTCTTGAAACAGTAACAAGGAGACAAAAACGAGATCACTTAAGTGGGTACTGCACTCTATGGTGAAGGAAAGCTTATACCAAACTGACCAGTATGGTTTTGGAGGAGACAGTCCGCTGTTGTCTAAGAAATACTTAATAAGAAGTAGATGAAGAGAAGAAAATATGGTTTACCTAGAAAATAAACACCTAATGTGACTCTGAAGTTCTGGGGAAGCATATTACATATTACTACTACAGGACTTCTGTTGTCCTGGGGGTATGAATCTAAAATGATGTGATTTGTCTTTTTAAACGAAGGACAGCAAGAATCTGGAAACTTGTTAAAAAGAATTTCTTAAATTATTTTAGCAATGTGTGCTCTCAACTGAAACTACAAAGCTTTTGTATTTACAGTCATAAAATGTAGGCACTTCTATTTTGAGCACTAATGTGAAAACTCTTACATGCTAGATGCTAAAATATAAATGGTCTTGTGGCCTGGCTGAGCTGGAACTGAGGGTCATGCATTCATGGGGTGAGGCAACTATTGTATTAAATCAATAGCCAAGACCCTGGCAGAAGCCCCTGAAAGATGAGCCATTCACCTTTTACCAGTATGTCCTTCCTCCTTCCCACTGTTCCTTAGGACACTGTACATTTCTTTCTGCTAAAATATTTTAATTCTGTTCTTCCCCCCAGATGGGGTAAAGGGGTATATAAAAGCTTAAAATGAAAGTTCAAAGGATACCAAGTATCCTCCTGCTTCTGATGTTCCCCATTCTCTGATGCTGTATTCCTAATGCAAGAGGCAGCTCTACAGACACATCTGACATGCCATAAAGTACCTTTCCTAACTTCAGAGGAAACTTGCCAGAATGTTACCCTGATAAGAACAATTGTATTTCCCCTTATGACTGCAACTGGACTGGAAGATAAAGAAATGAGTCACTTGTGTGCATCCGGCCGGGAGGTTACCTTCCTGTAGGTTTTACAGAGAGTTATACAATATTCACAGGTTTTATATGCAAGTCCATTGTTCAATATTAGTCATCCACATTCTTTCTGTAGAAAATGAATCAAGATTTGGAGTGGTGATGTTTTTAGAAAACATATATGGTATTATATATATGTTCAATATTACATAGTGCTGTGTCTCCTGGTAGACTGACAAATCCTGCAAACTCCAGAAACCCATTTCAAATTAAGGACCTGCTATGGTTCTCTGTGCCATCCTATTCCTTGCAAAACACTATACAATAAATTTAATCCAGGGATCAGAAGGGATAAAAGAAAAGAAGGAAGGTAGAAGATATTAATAGAGTGGAAGCAGGAAGGGAGAGAAAAAAATGGTTTCTGCCAATGGTGTTCTGGCCTATTCCTACCATTTTGTTAAAGAAATGGTTGAGATCACAATGGAGACAGGCTATAATGCAATGGTTTTACATTTGCAAGAGACTTAAAAAGTGCAGTATCTCAGATAGTGATTTGAAGGAGTGGATTTTTATTTTTGGCATCTTGATACATTTCAGAGAAGGATTTTCTTTAATGGGAGGTGTGAGAAATCTTGAAAAGGAACATTTTGGAATGACCCATGTCCAGAAGTGGTTACACAAATGGTTTTATCTGTCCTTTAAAAACCAAGTGAAATAGTTTGATAATTTCAGTATTTCTTGAAAATATATACATGTAATAAGCAACATTTTCTTTTTTAACATTCTTCTTTGTAAAGGATTTTCAGTGCATTGTGTAACAGAACTGGATTTTTTCAAGTCTGGATTTCAATATATACCCCTAAATAAAATGTTTATATGGTTGAATCAGGGATGTTTTTAATTTCTATTGACAAGACAGGTGAAAGAAACCAAAGCAGCAAATGGTTTTGGGGATTGGATCTGCATGCAACAACTGAGTACAAGAAGGCACAATCGTGTGATTTGATGTCACTATTATGGTTTGCTACAAGATGTTGAGGTTTGCTTTCCCTGAAAGTTTCTCAGTCTTTCAGTGGCTAAGAGTCATGTTTTATCTTTCTAAAATACCATTTAATATTATACTCCAGGGTGTGGATTAAATTACAAGTCCAAAAAGTCTTCTGCTGAAGAGAAAGGAGGTCACTGAGCAGAGCAACATTAAATCTGAAACTCTGAGGTACAATAATAGAAGAAAGAATAATGCTGAAAGGTACAGTGCTTTTGCTTAGGCTACAAACAAAATGAAGCAGCAGCAAAAGACAGACAAGAGCTGGTTTTACACGACACATGAGTCTGATTCCAGATGCTTCTTATTGGCGCTGAGTTTGTAACTGTGAGAAAATTTTCAATTTACTATCAGCCTGTCATTTTGCAAGGGTAAACTTCCTAGAGCTCCCCAGAAGCTCAAACAAACTACCAGCCTCCTTGGGAGATTGGGTCTGTTTTGTTGGTTTAACACAGCTCCATTTTAATCAGCCCTATTATTTGACCTTGCCCACAACTAGTATTTTTCAGCAGGCCCTAACTTTGCACACAGGAAGTGTCTCCCAGGAAAGATGCTGCTAACTGATGTCATCCTGCAGGCACTTCGTCTGAACACACGTCTGGCCCATGTAAATATTTACAAGTAGTACTCCTATGAATGTTAAAAGGAAAACCTTGTGATCACTCAACAAAGCTTGTGAAAGAAGTGGTGGGTGGTGATAGGAAAATAGGCTAGTTTGCCAGATTCTCAGCCATATTCTCACATGATTTGACTGCATTCCTGTCTATACCAAATAGTATTTTTGGCTCCCAGGCTCTAACCTATTTAACATATAAAATTATGTTTCTTTGAAAGTGCTTGCCAGCATACTTAATTACATTGTATTAAAGCTGTAGGCTAGACGTGGCGTGTTGATGGTATGATATAAAGCAGTTAAGTTTTAAAACCAGAGCTGGATGCTGGCAGCAGGATGCCTTTCCAGCCCCAGTGATTTTGTACATTATAAAAGTAAAGTTTTAACTTAAAACTGTGGCAAAGCCTCCTAAAGCTAAGCAGAAGCAGAAAAGGGCAGGTCACTCTGTCTTTTCCTTACTCAAAGACCCAATTCTGAGCCTCTTTTTTTGCCATTCCAGAAGAAGTGAGTGGAGCACATGATGGAATCCACGGCTTTCTAATTTGCCCTGCAATACTCAAGATGTTGGTGTTGACTACAGCCGCTTTGTCTAGGAGCCCTGAAAGCATTCAGTTAATATATTTATTACCTGTTGTTTATATGAAATGTTTTATACATATACAATATGAATGTTTTATATGAAATAATTATGTAATTAATATAGATATTTAAGGCTGGTACTTGCACAGGATACTGCTTGATGCTGTCCTGATGAAACCTAGGGATTCAAAAGAGCTTCCAGGATGGCAGCAATATAACTGATACGTCTTTCTAAAAATATTCAGCACTCCTTTGATTTTCCCACTTCTGTGCTTCATTTTCATATTATCTTTTCTGCCAAGGGTTTGGTTTGGGGATGGGGGTGATGGTTTGATTTAATAATTCTCCTATTTCTGTGACATTCAAAATAATACTATCAATCTCATAAAATCTGTATCTTCTAAAATTACTTCTAGAAGTAATTTCCCAGAATGTCACTGCAGCGATTGTTCTTAGTGGAATGTTCATGGGATATCTCTTAGTTTCCTAAATTTCATTCTAGAAAAAAACAGGTCTGCTACTGGAGGACAGCAAACTAGGCAAGAATGAATTTCTATGGGAATATATAATGAAGTAAGAGGACAAATGAAGTCATCAATAACTTGATGGTGAAAGGTGTTTGTCTATTGAGTGTCTTATATAGTAAAATGGGGAGTCTGTAGTTAATTACTACTGGACACTAATTGCATACAAAATAGTTAGTTCCTGTTACCATGAAAATCTGTTCAGCATTAAAAAATAGAAGCCACATTTGTGAAAATGTAATTATATAGAGCGTAATAAATTAAACACATCACAGTTGGATGAGCAGAGATTTTGCAGAAAAACTTGTTCAAAATAATTTGGCAAATGGCTCATGCAAGCTGCTTTAGCTCACACACTTACAGACAAGAACTGTCTTCCATATCAGTTGCTTTGATAAGTAATTGCTTGTAATTCATTCTGGTGAGTAATTTTAATTTCCTACAAATCACATTCTATAGATTCTGCTCCCTGGCATTCCAGGTTGGCTGTGCGATCCCACACATATTAACAATTAACAGTATTTCAATTTCAGTTTCTGAAAAAATTTTTTTAAAAATGCATACTTCCACTGTGCACAGAATCTGCATCACTGCTGTCTCAGAATGTCACCTTTGATCCTAGTGAGAAAAATGACTGTCCATACTCTGAAGTAGCAAGGATTTTATCACTGCTTGACTAAAAGCAGAAGTGCCATCCAAGTGTGAAGTGGAGCTCCTTGGTGAGGTATTAGTTAATCCTGCCTCAGAGGTACATATGTGCTTAACATCATTCAGGTAAACATTAAACTATTTAGTTTTTTAGTATGTCCTGAGGACTTCCACATTTCTATTTGAACTAAATGATTACTTCAGTAATTTTTCAGTCTCAGAGCAGAGACTATAAAAGTAAATCCTACCATATGTGAGAAATAAAGGTGTTTAGCTAGATGTATTCTGCCATGACTTCATCTGTTTTCTGCTTTTTGGGAGGTGATTTTGACCAATATGTAAAATCTATGAATTATTAATTCATGACACTTAGTCTGTTTTTTTCTCTCTTCCTTGAACCCATGGAAAAGGTAAAAATTAAAACAGAAATTTGCACTGTTTCAAATAGAGACATTTTAACAGACTAATCGGTCAGTTTCCCAGGAAGTGGAGTAACTAAGTTTACAACAAAACTGCTTCTGGGTGATGCAAATCCAAAGCCTGGGAAAGTGAAGCTAAGGCACTCAACACTAGCTGATCCTCATCCCATGGAAACTGGCACAACTAATTTGACCTACAGATGTGCAGTTGTTCACTGCAGAAGAAGCAGATTTATTAACTTTTGAAATTGCTGCCTTGGCTTAAATCTGATGGAAGTTGGATTCCTCTTTGATGACTTCTGTATCCAAAAAGTTTTTATATTTTGGGGGATTTTACTCTTCATGGGGAAAAAAAGCTATGAATATTAGGACGTGTCTTTCATTCAGTAGGAATACATTTGCAGAAAGTGCAATGATGGAATTTACTCAGCAATAATAAGAAATAAAGAATATTTGTTCAGGCATCATGCTGTTCTACGTGTGTGTGAATCATGAGTCAGATTCTAGGTGGTTTGAATTACCTTACATAAAGACTGATTATGTGTCTCTATTGACCATAGAGAGAACTTCTGGGGATCAGATTCTTAGGCAATTCATTTGTGAAACATCATTCACTGTGCTCACAGTGGCACTCCTGGTTGGTAGGGTGGTCATCCTCTGCCACCACCAGACTCCTGCTGGGTCTCCCAGTGGTTCTGCTACCACAGGTCTGCACAGGCTCCCCTTCTGCAGAAGGAATTGCTCTCCCACCTCTTTGCTGAAGGAAGTGCTGCTGTAAGACTGATTTTCATCCCAGGCGGCATGTGGCAATTAATTATAGTTTTACATAGTTTTACATAGTTTTCTATTGTTGGAGTATTCCACCTCTGTGTAGGTAAAGGAGAATGAAATGTCAAACATACACCCTCCATAAGAGAAAATTCAACAGTCATATGATGATGCAATAGGACCACTACAGTGCTAGATGTGTACTTATAAGGATCTTCTAGAAGCATACTGACATTTTTAGGGCTATGTGGTAAAACAGTGTTATTTTCCTATTTATTTTCCTACTATTCTTTACTTTTTTTTTTTTTCAAAAAATATAAGCATCTGCAAACAAACTGACATAAACACTGGAGTGACAGAAAGTCATAAAACTTTGGAAAAAGACAAATGTGTGAATGTGTGTAACATATTCTTCCCTCCCTCCCCCTTGTTTGCATTCATTTTTTATTCCAGAAAAGTAGAAACAAGTGCAAGTGCAGAATGTATGCTGTGGAGTAAAGCAGCCTGAAGGCATTTACATAAACCCATCCCCTTACTGTTCATTGCACTGAGGAGAAAAACAGAAAGATGAGATTCCTCAACGACAGCAAAACAAGAGGCAGAAACATAATCTCATCTTTTCTCAGGAAGCAGGCAAATCTCTTGCACTATTCTCTAGTGCTGGAATTAATCAGCTTCTGAATAATATGTTTGGACTGCTTGGTGAGATGATTCTGAGTTAGAAAGTCCCTAAGAAGTCACTCTGCAAGTGGACGAAGGAGAGAAAAGAAGATATGGGGCACGCTGTACACCAATTCAAGGCTCTGTTTTGGAAAAATTGGCTCTGCCGTGTGAGGCAACCGGTGAGTGGAAATGATTAAAAAAGGAATAAGTTAAATTTTCTTTTCACTGCAGATTGTTAAGGACAGGCTGGCTGCAAGTGGTTCTTGTTTTGCCTTTGGTCACCGAATTTCTGAAAACACAAGTAGAGAACAATGTGTTGTTTTAATTCTAGAACAGCTGAATGCAGCAATGCTCCCCAATTTGCAAATGAAACAGAAATCTCATAAAAGTTTTGAACAACCACAGCTTATCTTTTAATTAACATTAGATACTACCAGTGCTGGTAGCAGTGGCAAGGGGGAAAATAAATTTTCTTCACATTACAGGTGCTTATAGGTAATGTAAGAAAGCTTGCAGGACTGTGATCAAAGTCTAGATACCAGGAATGTATTGTGTATTAAAACTGTATAAACTTCTAAATTTCCTTTCTTATCTGCTCTCCAAAGCCTAATTTAACCTTTCAAATTCTAGTATGCAAAACAATGTGGCAGCTACTTCAACAGAAGTCAAAATTAAAATGATGAAAATTAGATATGAGATGTCATTCACCTTTACTGTGATTGAAACAATTTTTTAGGATAAAAGGAAATGAATTTTCTCAAGTGAGAGAACATTTTTGTGGAAAAAAAAGTCACTCCAATTAATAGTTTCACACAGATTTCACTTGTCTGTAATGATGTGGGGATTTGCAGTGAAGCATGCTGGCTTCTTTGGATAGGATTATTTCAATTAAATAAACACACAGCTTTCAGTTTCAGAAATAGTTAGCCTCAATAAAATTGTGACTTAGAGAGGAATTTCTTCTCCAAATTACTGAAAGTGAAGTTTTTTAATACAAAATATATTTCTGGGGGAAGGATGCTGTTGGTCATATTCTTCTCCAGGCCTGAACATTTCTGTATGTTCAATCAGTGTGCATCAAGTGGCTTCTCAGTGTCTCCTGTTTTCCTGCATGTGGATCTATTTCTCCTTTTGTTCTGTGTAGTGTTCCCTCATATATTTCTGAAGGACAAAATTCATGTAAGTTTTAGGTTTGCCTAAATGGTAGATTTCTTGAATAGAGAACTCACTGAGACACAGACTTCTCCAAACCAGGAATTACAAGGGTGATCCAAAGCAAACTTAACTCTGTTTGTTGAGAGGCAGAAGCTGCCCTGGGGAACTTGCAAAACCTCCTTGCGTGCTGTTGTGCAAACACTGAGCTGTGAAGGTGCTCCATCTGCAGTTACTGGAGGAGATATCCAGGTGGGTCATCCACCTATGCAGAGGTGGTCAGACCCCTGTGAATCTGGAGAAGTACCTCCTGAAAGATCTGATGTGCTTCAGCTCTGTTTTATATCACGTAGATCTGTCTGTATAAGACAATTTTCTCGTCATGGTTATTTGTCAGCAGTTAGGGCTGGAAGACAAGTGAGGGCTGTTGAACTAACAGAGTGTCATGAGTGCCGTGTGGCATTAGCTGATATTACACAGTGAAGGGTGAAGGGGCTGTGACAGACGTAAGAGTTCTGTAAGGAACAGGTCTTTTGACTGAAATTCAGATTGGCATCAGCACCTTTTATCATCATGGTTCAAAGGCAAAACAGGTTCTTTTGTACGTTTGGAGTGTTGTTGGAGTTTGAAATTGCAGTAGTGCCAAAGACACATTCCCATTTCTGTTTTCAGAAGCTTTTACTTCAGAACTACAGATTCTAGAAGCGCGGGAGATACACACTACCACGCAAATTTTCCATTGCTGCATTTCTTAACTATTGTTTAAATAACGTTTATTGCCATCCAAATTTGTTGCTAGGTAAAGGATGAAATGTGATTCCCAAATTCTTATGCCTTAAGTTTTGAGGACAATTGAAATTAAAATCAGCTGGGTCCTAAATCTCTGTTACCAAAACTCACCATTCCTCCCAGGTGCATCTCCCCAGAATGTCATGAGCTCGCAGGTTCCAGTTCCCCTCAGTGCCTGGGCAAAGCAGCTGTGCAAGAACTGCAATCCTGCAATCTCGCAAATGCTCTTTCTTTGCACCTTCTGTGGGCACTTTTCCTATTTGAACACAAGTAAGCCCTATACAGCAGCATTACTTTCCCATGTTTACCACAAATAACTTACTCATTAAGATCAGTTTTGCATGTCTGCAGCATGCTGGTGGTTCATTGAGTCCTCCAACCTGTTGTTGCCTCTGCAGCTGCCTTCTCAGTTCTTCTTCTTATCCCAAATTCGTGCCAGCAGGAGCAGCAGTCTTTGTCCAAGCTGTACCCTCCTCCCATGGACTGTGCCAGAGGTGGCAGGGCTGTGTTTGACCCTCGCTGTGGGCTGCCTTCCTGGCTCAGCCTTAGCCCTGGCTTGCCTGGAGATCCAGGCTCCCAGCAGAGCCTGTTGCCTTGCTGGGGCACTGCCAGTCAGGCTTTTCCTGACAAGGGCTCTGCTGCCCTGGCATCCTGTCAGGCTTCCCACCCTTCACAGGGCAGCTGGCTGGTGCTGTGCCCCGGCTGCCAGCTGGGCTTGCCCTGAGCCCTGAGGTGGCACCAGGGAGTCCAGCCTGCAGATGTCCAGGGCCTTCCCCTATAATCCCCCCAAGCCCCGGTCTCCCACCGCTCCCCTGAACTTCTTGTGGGACCTTCCCCCAGCCACTGACCGTGGGTGGTGGTGTGTGCCCCCAGGGACAGCCGGACCCTTTCCAGCCCCTCCTGGGCAGGCTGGTGACATCCCCTCCAAGTCTGTTCTGCAGTGCCCCTTCCCTCAGGTGCTGTGCCTGGCTCCATTCCCCGCAGACAGCCACAGATACTCTTCAGCAATGGCTCTGCTCCACAGCAAGACCCTCCATCTGACCCCAGAGGGGAGAAATGGGGATGAATATGCCAAGGAGGGGAGGATGCTGCCAGGGCCCTGGGCCTCTGCTAAGTTTAATGGCTCTGAGCAGCCTCGCTGGGGCCCAAGGCCCAGCCAAAATGGGGCTTCTGTGCCCTCTGCTCCTGCCTGGGAGAAGTCAGAGGGATACCTCTCTTCAGCTCAGCCCTTGTGCTTGGCCACTGTTTGGCTTGGCCTGCTGTGACACTGACTGAGGATCTGGACTCCGGCTTGAGGCTGGCTGTGATAGCAAGGCCTGTCCTGTTCCCCTTCTAGGGTGCCTGGGATGGGTCCCCCACCCTGCTGGGTGACACTGTTATGCACAGATCCCTGCACCCTGGGGAGTAGCCGGCCCTTGCTGATCCCTGAAAGATCGAAAGCACCATCCTCACTTTTATTAGGTTGGCTCCTGTACGGTTTTGAGTGTGATCAGTTTAGATAAATGGTGATTTCCCTAAATTTCAGGAAACCTTTAGTTCCTTGTCTCATGTTCAGCACGGATGTCCTTCTTCACATGGAAGATTCTGCCACTGGATTTTGTTTTTAAGCATTATGTTATGGTTCTTAGGCATTTTTCTGACATGCCCAATCTCTTCTGTGATGGGATTTGGTTCAGCTCTGGCAGTTCAGAAAGAAAATCCCCAGCATGCTCCAGAGAAGTTAACAGCCTCTAATGGAAGACCTCCAGCATGGCTGTCATTTCTACTGTGTTTCTGTTACAGAGTGCCCTATTCACACTTTCCTAATGCTGTTACCAGTGAATCTAGAAGTCTTTTGAAACTTGGCTGAATGGCAGCTTCTTCCTTTCTGCTGCTGTAAACTGAGACAATTGCTTTTCTTTTTGTTTTTTTCTTTCTTCCAATCTGTTTGGGAGTTTGTGCCTTCTCTGCAGAGGTGTGAACATGCACTGTGTATGTGCAATTTGCTCAGAGAAGGCACGCTCAGAATCTGAGTCCTGCAGCACATCACCTTGTGTGCCTTGTCATTGTGGCCCTGGAAATGGGAGCACTGGATGATATCCCATTTGGCCTGTTAGCTTGGTCTCATTTGGTCTTCTCTCCTGGAGATGATGAAGATGGCTTTTGGAGAGCATTGACTGCAGATGACGGAAAGGGTGTAATGGCAGCAGCTGGGGATCCAGGGAAGGACAAGGAGGTATGCCACCACGAAGGGCTCAGGGGAGCATGAGGAATTGCAGCAAGGTGCAGAATGCTGCTGGCTTCTTAGGAGGCTCAGGTATGGGAGAATTGAAGGTCATTGTCATCACCTCACCACTGTCTTGACCTGAGGAAAGTATTTACAAACACTATAAATTTAAATGAAAACTACTTTTCTGTTCTGAGATGTATTTCACAAAGTTATAAGGATTTCAAATAGAAGTGTCAGTAGTTAATTTGTTTTAATGATCTTGTTTTTCCTTAAGTAGTTGTAGAGAGGATATTTAATGTTTTTATTTTAAATTGAAAGACATATGAATTTTTATGATTTGTTCCCAAGCCCCATGCTCTATAGACTGACGATGTTTTTGATTTCCTTTTTCAGGTCCTCTCTCTCACTGAAATACTGTGGCCATGTGTACTTTTCCTGATTCTAGCGGCCATCCGCTTCCAGGAGCCCCCAAAATACAAGGAAAACTGTATGTTTTGTTTCATCTGTGTTCTGTTTTGATTGTCTCTGCTTGTAGAAGTATTTAGCAAACACTAAAAGTATCCTAGAAGGGGATAAATGTAGTAGAGTCAAAGGAAAGAGTCCTACAGTGGGGTTAAATCTTGTCCAACTATAGATCTGTGCAAGCTGTATTTAAGTGGAAAAGAGCTACAAAGTTTAAGATTTGATTTTCAAGACAAGTCATACATCAACTTTGGAGTAAGGCAGATTACTTGGGTTTTAGTTGTATTTATTGCTTTCTATTGAGTAATGGTGTTTAGATGACTGGCTGAGAGGTAGATATTTACGATTAGACAAAGTGAATCTTTTTGCTTTTGTCTTGTCCAACTATAATTTCATTTAGAAAATAATTATTTATGATATTTTAATCTATTCATTTTTTTATTCCGTTATTCACCAATGTCAGTAAATGGGGATACACCAGCTTTAGCTGCATTAAAAAAAATCAGTTTGCTAAAAGAATTGTAGGCCTGTAGAGTGAAATATCTGGAGAGAATCTAACCTGCACTATATACATTTCCTTTATGGAGAGATATGGATAATTCCAGAGATATGGAAAAGTGGCTGTTTAGACAGTCTTGATTGATGTATGTTCAGACATTGCTGAATACCAGTTCCTTCATCTTAGGAAAGCCTGTGAGAAAAGAGGAAATACTACTTTGTGAAGGAGTCTGTATTCTAATCCAAGTCACATGATATTGGGCAGAGAGGCTGGCAAGCACCTGATACTGTAATAATGTCACTACCAGGAAAATCAGCTTTCCAAAGATTACTCTCAAATGTCATCTGTACCTTGTCACAGAGGTTACTCATTTTCTGTGGTGACTGAGTTTTTCTTAAATGAGACACCTGACATTGATACAACTTTATTGCTTGCAGGTGACAAAGAGGCTTTTTGGGACAAGGGAACACAGTTTGCAAATGCAATATCACTGGTCTGATTTCTGCTGCTGCTTGGTTTTAGGTTACTTAGAAGCTCGTGATTTACCAAGTCGGGGCCTTTATCCTTTCATGCGGAGCCTTTTCTGTAATGTTGGCTCGAGATGCAGGAATTGCCGCTAAACCACAAGGAGACACAGCCGCTTCTGTAATGTTGGCTCGAGATGCAGAAATGCCAGTTACACAACACGGAGACACAGCCGCTTTAGGTAAGTTATGAGAGTTTGACAGGGCTGTCACCATCACAGTTCATTTTTTTCTACAGCAAAGGGTTTTACTGCCCTTGTAGACAGGGAAAATAGGAACATTGTTATTCTGTGCTAAACGTTTCCTTCAATGTTCTTATGAATTCGTCATACCTCTTTTTTGCTTTTGCTTTTTTGATAATTTTTGTTTGTATTTCTTGGGCATTTCATGCTGTTACTGGATACTGAACACGCTTTGGGGGTAAAACTTTAGAGGTACCTTGTCATATTCTTGCGCTTTCTCTGCTGACATGTGAGCACATACTTTTATCCTTCACTAGAAAGTCTTTTATTACATGAAAGGGAAGCTGAGCAGCAAAATTATATTCTATGTTGATTTAGACTTCGAATAGTTTGGGAGCATACACAGTGGGAGAAGTGAACCCAGGAAAGCAAAACAAGAATAACTTTCATGTAAGACCCACAAAGAGCCAACAAGGAACAGCAGAAGTTCTGTAATAAAGAACTTGGAAGAAGTTATCCATAAGTAGTCCTTGTCACAGGATCCTAGAATGCAGGAAGAAAAAATATTGATTTGAATCTGGAATTTTTCTTTAAGAAGTGAAGTAATTTCATCTACTTCAAAAATGTTGAAAAGCATTGCGATGCAAAGACACTCGTGCAAACCAGCTGAAGGGTATAGTCATAAACAACCTTTCGAAATATATAACAATAAAGTCAGATTAGGGTGAGCTAATCAGAATGTGTACGCTTATATCTGTATGTTTATTCTTAGAAAATTGATAATACCTACCAAAAGATCTTAGAGGGCTGAGCCAGGTGTGTCAGAGCATCAAATAGTTATGGTTTATTATCGTAGAGGTTTATAGGTAGCAATAAGTGCAGCATACAACAAATTGGAAAGCTTCAGTATCACAGTAATAGGCCATAATACTTATGTATTGATCTAGATGGTCTGCTCCAGTTATTTGTACATGTAGAGAACTGTTAATTGAATATAAGACCATGCAAAATAAAGCTTGTTTATGGGCAAACACTTTCTACATAAAGCAAGAATTTGTTAGTAGAATTGAAGTCTTAACGATTTAAGCCACTATTAGTCAAGATGTATTATTACACAAAATACTTACAGACAAAAATACTGGTATTAAAATTCTCCTCCTCCTCCCACTACTCCTTCTCCTCCTCCTCCTCCTCCCACTAATACGTTAGAATTGTTACATGACCACAGAGTTCCTAGGTTTTTCCCTGGGGTTATGCTCACCTTTCCACTGCTGCTCTGGGTCATGTCAGTAGCTGCAGATGGGTGGTGATGTGATTGTTACGGCAAGTCAGGATCCACAGTCCTTTACCTGGAGGAATGTGGTGTTGATGGCTTCTTTTTTCACTCAAGGGTGCATTGGGGTCACTTATGATTGCTAGTGTGCTTTTCTACTTTGCTTGTTTTCCACTGGTCTGCATCTCTGCAATACGTTCAAATTTACGTGGTACACCCGAATGTATATGCTATCTTTTACACATTAGTTACCTGTTATTTTTTCTTATACTTGGAAATTGGCTTTGTCCAGCTATAGGTCTGAATTTTACCTGAGCAGTGGTGACCTGTTTATAGCCATGGGGTCCTTGGTGCCAGCCTGTGCCCACCTCTTATCATTCCAGATGCTCCAGTATCATACTCCAGTACAGTTCATCTGTGTCCCCACCTCTCAAGGCCTGTGCTGTTACACTGGGCCTGTGTTCTTCTGCACTGCTTTGTTAATCATAAATATCTCATTTTGCACTGAATAGTCACTTGGTACTTCTATCTGTATAAAACTGATGGCATTATACAAAGACAAGTGAAGATACAGCAAATAGCCCTAGACACCTCGCTAAGAGAAAAAAAAGTTAAAGCTAACCCAAGTCAAAACAAAAACAAGACAAGTTCAGGCAAAGCAAAGGTGGCAAGCGCCTGTGTCTTTCAAACCCAGTACAAAGCCTGTACCCTGTTACTTGCAGTAGCAATATTATATTACTGGGTTATAGAGTTGCAGTAACTATTGGCCTATACTTCCCTATAAGTATAGCTTTTTCTTTACATCTCTAGTTCAGATGCCATCTAAATGTGTTAAATCTCTAGAATCTATGAACTATATCGACTGCTCTGCATGATTACGTCCACTGTTTGGACTGAACTACCCAAATTATATTCCAGCTCAAAAGAAAATGAGGAAAGAATTTCCTGGAGGCAGTCTTAGACCTACTTAAGAATCGTGGAAATTATTCAGTATTTATTGAAATTATTATTTCAATTTTTCAACTGAAAAATAAAATGCATGCATGTATCCATATTTATACACTCAGTAGGCTACACTGAGTAGTATATAGCCTAGGTAAGGAAAAAGGCTAAAAAGGTAGGATGAAGTTCATTCTGAGGTCAGTCTGTTCCACCAGGTCCATCAGTATAAATTAAATCAACCTCAGGGCTGCTCTGACTTATGCTGGCTGCCAACAGCCTTAGGAATATAGACTGTCAGTTTGATCAGTCAAACATAACTGAATCCAGTCTCTGTTGACTGGAGACATGGGGTGGCATAGGAACAGTAATACCAATCATCTTTCCTTGAAGGATTTACATCAAACCATAAGTCTGATAAAGGAACATTTTTTTATGTCAGTAATGCTGTGTTTATTAAGGGTGAGCCAGAGACTGCATAGTTTGCATGGACACGTAACCATTTGTTTTCACAGTGTGGATCACTTTGGTGCTATCAGTTTGAAATGTAGTTGTCTTTGGGAGAAAGTAGTTCTGTGACTACTGTTGGAACAACCTCCATGGAAGCCACAGACCACCAATAACTATTTGTCAGTGAGAAGCCCCCACCATGAGGGGGGCTGAGCCCAGGGTGAAATTATCCTAGTACAGGTCATGCCCTCGCAGGTGTGCCCCTGTCCCTTCAGGCAACAGCCTGTGACATGGTGAGAAGATGATTCAGGTGAAGCCTACAATCACATTAACTCTGATTTGCAGCAAGACCTGCCACCTTCTCTGATGCCTCAGAAAGCATCCAGTTTGCAAGAGCTCTTTGGCTTTGCTCCTTGCTCCTTCTTTCAGCCACTGCAAAAGGTGTTGGCCGGAAGCTCACTGATATGATTCCCTAGCCTGAGATACCCAGTGGTATCTCAGAGCAGAGGAATAAGGAAGTATTCAGGAGCCCCCATGGCAGAGGACATTTCCCCCTCCTCTTTCCAGAATGTTCCACTCCCCACCTCATCTTAGTGGAGCACAGCATAAAATTGAGAGCTTGCAAATAAGATAAAAACCACACAGCCCAGGGTCCTATGGCCTTACACCCACATATTTCCATGCGTTTGCACGGAAACATAATGATTTCCCAATACTCTGGGTTCCACGGCAAATCTTGCAGAACATGGTGGGATTTGCCCTTGCAGTCTAGGCTCCTAGATCTATGTTTGTTAGACTTCTCAATACCTAAAAGAAAATTAAGCTATTCTCGGACTTAGAACCACAAAGATCATGAAAGCAAGACTCTAAAAGGTTATTTCTAAGCACATTAGCTTATTTCCCTTTCTTTAGCTACAAGTAGTAGCAGCCTGAGCAGCCTCCCCAGTAGATGTGGTAGAAGCCCAGTAGATGTGGTAGAAGCCCAGGTCTGTCTCTGGTACTTCTGGTGGGTGGGCCACCATACCCACGTGGTAGCTCAGTCTCCTTTCGCACCTGACTGGGCTCCTGGGCTCACCCTGCCTTGTTGGGGCTGTCTCTGGAGCTTGTAACACACCCCTGTGTCTGCTTGCTGGCTGGGGGGCTGTGTCCCATTGTTAATGGCGTGGACTCTTCCAGGGTTGCCTCAGCTCCTAGCTTGGCCCGCTTCTGGAGCAGCCTTGCTCACGGCCAGCCCCTTTCTTCTTAGTGTTCTGAACCTTTTCTGCCTCTGTGGTTTTCCAGTGGACGAGCATCAGAAGAGCTCACATACAAGAGCAGATGTGGGAGAACAGAATCAAGGAAGGTCTAAGCATCAGCAATAGTCTTTGTGTAAGAATTGCTTAAAGGGTCAGATTTTTCTTTAATGAGGTATATCTTCAAATGATAAATAGTTCTGCAAGATAGATGACTGCAACAACTTACTGCAGTGTTAACTCTTGTGACCTTGCTTATAGATTGCCAGAGAGTTGGGGAGAAAAGGAAATTTAAACATGGCTTTTTGCCATTTGTAGGCAATTAAGAAGAATTTTTTTTTTTTTTTTTTTATTCTTTGTATGTTTTGGTCCATTGCATTTTAGGAAGGTTATCATTGTATCAACATGGAAGAGAAAGATCTTTCTGTGAGAGACACGAAGTATGTTGTTGTCCAACATGTGTATTGGTATTGATGTCTCCAGGATGTGCTGATATGGTGCAGAATGGAAGCCAGGTGGGGCTTTGCAATTTTAGAGAGAAATTAATAATGTGGTGACAGGGGTGAGGTTGAGACGAGTTTGCTGAGAGGCTTATGAAAATCATCAATGGCATTTCTAAATGGCATTTCACATCATAGCCGGGTTCTTAGATGAACTCAGAAATGTTCTTATTGTCATCCTGAGTAACTGAGTAAATTGGACAGAATTAATGTTTCTGAGTCATGGCTTTAGAAATTGACAATTGCTTTTACATGCTCAAAGAGATGCAGAGTCTTTTTGCTCTTTTGCAGCATTTTGTCATGGTCAAAGCTTGTACCAATGTATGCCTTTAGTTTGACTTCTGTTCTCATGAAATTTGTGGAAATGTACCATTAAGAGAAGAGCTACCATGGATGATACTGAAATTTTATATATACACTCCCCAACCCTTTCTTCTAACACCCCAACTCTAATTATATATGTCCTTTTCTACAAATTACTGGCTTCCTCCTTTTGTCCTTTTTATTATCCCTATCTTCTCCTCTTTATTGTTCCTAGCAACTGCTGCTAGGAATTTCCTTGGAATGGCTGCTGGGCTTCCTTTACACACAAACACACAAGTGAGTTAATGTCTCCTTCTGCTCCAGAAAGCATACAGTGAAGGCCCTTTGGGAGAGCAGCAGTACAACAATTAAGTATTTTTCGTGGCACAGTGTCTGAAAATTGTTTGCCTTGACTGTGTCTGCAGCTGGTTTTGAAGTGTAGTTTCTTATCTTTCTGGCAAGATGGGGACATCTTCCTGCAATTTTGTGCAACCTGTGCTGAATTAAGAGATCAGTAGTAACTTGTAGCACTCTTATTAGGAGATAAATCTCCTCTATGTTGAAAATATATAAAATCCTTTAGTCTTAGCTGAGATATTCAGCAAATAAGATCTCTGTAATAATATGTTTCATGAAACTGAGCCTGATAACCGATATCACGCCTGTTGCCATTTCCCCTTCCAAAAGAGGCTGTGCTCAGCTCCAAGAATAATCAGAGGAAGGACTGGGGCAATGACGGCAAAAGAGGGTCACAAAGGCTGCTGGCTGACATGGCTGCTGCCCTGGAAATCCCCATAAAGCTAATAGCTCACACAAATCACAGCCAGCACGTCCAAGTAGCTGCTCTTGTCCTGCTGAGAGGCTTGACTTTGGGAAAGTGGCGTTTCTGTGGGTTTTTCAAGTTGCACATGTGCCTTCTTTTCTGTTCTAGCTGAGCCTTATGCCTGGGATTTGCTCCTTTTGCCATATCCTAAATATCTATGCCCCCTAGAGTTTCTTAGCTGCCTCTCCACTTTCACCATCAACTTGCTTTTCCCTGCACTTTGCCCTATAGCTCTTCAGAGCCTCCATGCTCCAAGTGCTGCCTGCTGTTTTCTTAAATGTTTCTAGTCTGTGTATCTTCCCAGTCCCATTTCCCCTGCCCCGTGTACTCTGTGGGACCTCAAAGGGCAGTAGCTTGCATCCCTAGCCCTCCAGCCTGGGAACAATGGAAGGACAGCCCCGCTGAACGTGCTGTCCATTCAGCCTGTGTAATCTGGTGTGCTTCTGCTATGCATCAAACAGGTGGCTAAAGCACATCAAATTAGATGCCAAGAGGATACTTTTTTGTTATTTCCCTGCTGTTTATTAACCCAAGCTTTGCAGATCCAAGGTGCAGCAGAGTTAGTGATGGGGATAGAGTGGAAGGAATTACTGATTCCTTCTCTCTCTGCTCTCTGTGTTCCCTGGTGCTGGCAGGGAGGGCAGGCAGCCCTAGCAGCCCCTGGAGACACCGTTGAGTCCTGCTGTGTGCTCCTATGTGAGTAAGGTGGCCTTTTTTCCCAGAGCATTGTTGTTTGCAATGTTTCTAAAACCAGGATGTTTGTAGATGGGGATACAAGGCTTGGGTCTAGTTTGGAGGGAAAAAACATAGGTTGAAATACTGCTCTTATGCTTCACTCTGAATACTTATTATTATTTTAAGTGACCTTGTTAGGAGAGTTTAGATGTCAATTTTAAGTTCAGCAAGTATTGGAAAAAAACCCCAACAAAACCCAACACCACCACTCCCTCCAAACCCCACAGAAAAACCCCCAAGACAACCAAAACCTGTGGAAAATCTCATGGAAACTGAGCTAGAGCTTTGTTTTTTTTAAAGTTCTGACTGTGACTGCTGTTTTTCTGGTGAAGTGCTGGCCTCTTGTTCATGCTAAAAAAGCAGTGTGCTGGGAAGATTTCAGGATGTAGGGAGTGTTTCAGTTCTTTGCCAAACACTAGTGTTCTCAGCTATCTGAAATTTTGGGCAGTGGGAGTGTTAGTAATATTGCAAATTATGTGGTAGTTTTCAAAAGCAATAGCTAAAGTGCAAATTCTAATCATCCTAAAAGCCACCTTCTGAACAACAGAAACCTGCTTTTTAAAACTTCTTTTAAAAGGGAAAAATACATGTTGAGGAATTGTTCTGCCTTTAGCCCACTGAAGTTTGAGCATGGTAAAATAGTTTTCCAAAATCCTACTGGCTGTCGGACAAGTTGAGATCAAAATAAGCTGTTCTGAAACCATTAAGAATTTTATTGTTTTAACATTAATTTTTTTTCCTCTTAATCTAAAGTTGCAGACAGCTCTGTGGGTGTCTGAACAAATGAGGATCAGGGAGGGAGGGAAAGTGAAATGAGAGAATGAGAAAGTGGTGGCTGATAGTTTTCTTTGGTTTGTGAATTGATCTCATTAGGCTTTTATTTCAATAAATAAAAATTGTGCTGAAAGCAAGTACTGGCATATAAGCTTAATGGAAAAGGAATGTAATTCTTTATTATATTTTTGTAAGTGGGATAGGACGAGAGACATTGGGCAGAACAGATACACATGAAATTCCACCTGAATATGAGGAAGAACTTCTTTCCTGTGCAGGTGACCAAACACTGGAACAGGTTGCCCAGAGAAGTTGTGGAGTCTCCCTGACTGGAGATACTCAGGAACCATCTGGACACAATCCTGTGCCATGCGCTGTGGGATGACCCTGCTTGAGCAGGGAGGTTGGACCAGATGACCGCTGTGGTCCCTTCCAACCTGACCCATTCTGTGATTCTGTGACAGTTTCTAATGCAAGAAACCAATGTTTTTGCTAGACAGGATTTAGCTCTTAGGATCATTTGAAACTCCTATAAGATAAAACAGAATTCAACTGCCTAGTAACGTGCTAAACATAATTATTCCCTTGTTTATGGTGTTTCAGGAGAGTCTAAGTAATTTTGTCCTATAAAGAGGCATTTAAATGACTCTGACTTCTGGTTTCATTTAAATTATCATCAGAAAGTTGTGCTATTGATATATATATATATATCACCAGATAGCAGTGTGACAGAGTTAACAGAGATAACATTTACCAGGGCTATGTCTGCAAGCTAAAATCAAGAAAAAGCCATTACTAAGAATGAAATACTGTTTTTATAAGTTGCTGTATGTATTTGAAAAAACAAACTGTTACCTTAGACGCAATAGGAAAGCTTGAACTTGCTCACCAAAGAACTGTCACCTGGACACATGATAAACCAAGAGAGAAAAGTTGAGTGTGTTCAGAAATATTAAAGACCTTTTTGCATGTGTCTGTCCTTCGCTGCTGCCAGAATTGGGTGACTGGAGTAGGTGGCTTCAGCAATTTTTCATTGCCATCTTTCCTGAGGTTTTGAGACTCAGTGCTGTAACTTCCACGCTAAGGAATTGAACTAACTAGAAATTGTATAAATACATAATTTTAAAAGAACTCCTCAGAATACTGCTGTGAGTATATACACATTTTTCCACTACTTGATTTCAGTGTATTACCTCGCCTGTCCCTTTTCTGTCAAAAAATAGTGCAAGCCCCCAAAGTGGTCCAGAGAGAGCCACTGGACGTGATCTAGACTTCATGGAAGAGATAGAACAACTTGCAAAGGAATTTATTGATACTACAGAGAAAGCCATGGCCCTAGAAAAGCTATGGGAGGAGAGCTCAAGGTTCTCAGGTAAGCTGCAATCTTTCTAAAAATTAATTTCTTTGCCTATCGGGTAGTGATAGCCATCAAACAGAAGAATAGTTTGATCTCAAAAATAAAATCAGGCAACTAAAATTTTAATTGATCTGAAAAAAAGCCACTTTTATAATTACTAACACAATGGCCATCAAAATTATCAGAAAAAAGTTATCTTTCTTACTCTGTTCCCTTGTATTCTTGAGAGTTGACACTGAGAGGAAAGCTTAAAAGATGAGGAGTATAATCAGAGTACAAGGTTACTTGGTCTATCATGCATTCAAAAGTAGGTTATGAGGATTTAGCTCTCCCTCTCCATGTTTTTCTGTTGTACTAAAGAGTATAGGAATGGAAAACAACAACAGTAGCTCACACCTGGTGACCTTTGGGGACCTTCAATCTTGCACAGAAAGAGTGCAACTGGAAATAGCAGGGTCTGAGTCTCCTGTTAATTTCCACCCACATTGCACAGCCTTGTTTCTGTAGCAGGGGGGCATTGAAGACCTCCCACTACCCTGCGTTTCTGGCTGAGTTTTCAAGCAGAAAGATTTAGGTGAAATGATAGTTTTTGTGGCTGTCTGGCAGGCTAGGACATTCATCTAGTGTTGATATGATGATTTTGCCTCACTAAAAACTGAACAACATGCAATGTCTTTTAAATTGTTTTTGTGATTACAGCAAAAGTGTTGGGAAGAAGAGAAAATCAAATAGATCACTATCTTTGGGATATTAGTTGCTTCATGTGCCTCTACTTTTCTAGAAACATCCTTTGTGCACTGCTTGCTCTTGCTTATAATATTGATTCTTCTAAAGTTAATAATGCTTCTCTTTAAAGGAAAATATTTAATTTTACAGGGCTCCATAACATCACCACTTTTCTTACTGTAAGTATTTTTAACAGTCTATTTTTCGATTACAGTTCTGGGGTTTGAGGCATCTTTATTATAATGGTTAGAAATTTGTATCCTGTCAAGATTAAGTAAACTAACTTAAAAAAAAAATTGTTTGAAGGAAAATAATCATGTCTTGTAAATTTCATAGAGGTTCAGTGGTTCCTAGATTACTTATTTAAACCAGTCTAGGTTGTTAGTAGCTGAAATCCGCAACTATTTGAAGGCTATTTTTTTATTAGGAACAGTTTAAAAGTGCATCTGCCAGATGTATTTTTTCCATATTTGATTGATTTTTACTGCTACTTCATGAAACCTAGATTTCCAGTTTATAACTTGAAATTAGATGGCACTTTTATACTAACATTTTTAAATTGCTCATAAGATCATTGATTGAAAGGAGGCATATCAATATGGAATTTCATTTCTGAAATGGAATATAGAATAGAAAAAATTTATTTCTCAACATTAAGAAAATATTTAGTTGACAGTAGCTAATCATTATTAGTAACAGGGTTTGTATGCACAAACTTCTTTATGTATAAACCATGGCTGTATCACCTTAATGCAAAAAAGCCCTAGTGAAACATTAATTTAGAGCAGCAAAGACTGCATAATAAACAGTGTGATAAATCCTGTTTTGCATAGGCATCATATTGTGTAGTCCTATGAAAGAAATTGTTTTCTTCAAGGCAGTTCATCTTTAAAGAGCCATTCTTATAAATTATTATTTGAGACCCCCACAAACCCTGCAAGGAGCTGTGAGGCGAGGATGGCATGGCCTGGGCAGTCCCCTGGTCTTTATATCCTAGACTTAGAAATTTGTTGTGGGGCTAAAGAGTTTCTCGATTCCTTAGCTTTTCTTCCAGCTCCATTTTTCCATCAGAGCGGAGAGACTTATCAGAAACAAAGCTTCCGTAAGTTCAAAATACCACCAAAATAATGTGGTATATTACCAAATCTAGAGGTATGTTTCTACTTTGGAAAAATATTTTGAATGGTTTAAAGTTCAAGAGGGTCAGGGAAATAACAGGCACCTGCTTGATTTTTTTTTTTTTCCCAGTTAATGGAAGTGTTGCATGTAATTTTATTATTTTTTTTCACATAAAGATGGATTTGAATGAAGCAGAGAAAATTATTTCTAGAGCAGAAAATCTGTACAAGCAACCATATTTCTGGAACCTTCTGCACTCACTCCCTCATCTTGAACTGAACAGCTTTTATACAGAAGATGAGTTAGCTACCATAACACACTTTCTTAAAGTTATTCAAAAGTAAGTAATTTCATATTCTTGAAAGTGCTCTGTTTTAAAATTTTATCTTCAATTCTTGTTCTTCTCACTGGCTACTTAATAAAATACGCATGCTTTACACAGTGTAAAGAGACTAAAATTTTCTTCTCTTTACCAGATTGTGCTTTTATAAAACTGTGTTAGGAGTTTTCACCCACACTAATTCCTTTAAAACTGCGTTTTTCATCTCTGCCAAGTTCAACAGAGATGCCCAAGGAGTCTTTGATAAGCAGCTTCATGTTACCAATGCCTGAAATTTCCCCATCACGTAATATGGCTTTGAACTTTGTAATGTACTTTGGGGGTCTTTGAAAGATATAGAACATATACATATGAATATAAGAAAGTAATAGTTTTGATCCTAATCAGATCCAAATGTATGTAGCACTTGGTCAATATCAGGAAAATTACTCAATTTTGTTTCTTAAGCCTCTTGATATCAGAATAGCTTTAGTTGTTCTCTTGCAAGAAATGAAGCAGTAGGAAAAAAAAACCCAGAGACTGTATTCTGAAACAGGTAAAGGACAGTTGGATTCAGAGGAAGACATAGATTTAAAGCATAGGCCAGGACACATATCTACAGGAATTTTCAGTAAAATAAAGTAATTTTTAGTTACAAAGCATAAATGTATTTGCCAGAGTAGGCAGTTTGTTGTAGTATGTTGATAGGTAATTGTCACTGTAGTCCAATAACGTGGTCATAAAGCTAGAGAAGGCCTCTGAACCTGGGTACCTGTGCAAGACTGGCCATGTACCTCACCAGCCCAAGCCCTTGGGGAAGCAGGGACCTAAAGACTGAGAATGAGAAATTACTCTGCTGTTCTTCCATCCTTTACTGTCCCACTGTCTTTTTTTTCTAATTAAAAAAAAACCCAAACCAAAGAAAAACAACAAAAATAGCTTCCCACCGAGATAAGAAGGATATGATGGCATTACTTTTTTTCAAACTGGGAAATAAGTCTCTCTTAAAATATGTGGATTGCACCTATGTTGATGCTTGATTTTTAAAATTTATTTATTTTTCTCTTATGTCTGAGTAATTTGTAACCTTATTCCAGCTTATTCTCTGAGCTATTAGCATGCAAAACTACATTAGCTGTGCTTGTATCCCCAAAGCAGAATTGTTTTCTGGAAGGTTTGCAAACTCTCAGCATCTGAGTGTTTGCAAGGTAAAACAGAAACCTGATTATAAGTTTATGGTTATTTTTTTCTTCTTGAGCAGCAGTAAGCACAGACAGCAGTAACCACTGGATGCTGTGCTGGGTGAAGTTATGAATCTGTTAATACTATCTCAGCAGCAATTTCTCTATCCTGAGCCTACAGCATGGACAGAGTGACAAGGGGACCAAAGTGGAGGGTGTCTATGATTATGCTGTTTGTCTTCCCATGTAACTGCTAGGCATGCTGAGACTCTGGTTCCAGGAAGCATCTGTCTGTTGATGAAAAGCAGGGAATGAATTCTTGGTTTTGTGTTGCTTACATGCTCAACTTTTGCTTCACTTTGTAAACTATTTTTAGGTGGATCCATGGGTCTTTATGCCTTCCTTTTATTTTCTCCCTGTCCTGTGGGAAAAGAGAGTGAATGAGGAGCTGTGAAGGTACTTGGCTGCCAGCTGGGGTCAACACACAAGTGATTAATAGGAGACTTAGATGTTTACACAAGGGTTTTGGTGTTTTCGTCTGTTTGGGGTTTTTTTAAGACTTCTGTGCCCTTAAGAGACCAAAATTGCCATCATTAATGCAATTTGGCAAGCAAACCACAAAACCCAATGCTTGTTTCTTGACTAGTTTCATATTACTATACTACATTCTAGAGGTTGTATCAGAATTTAGCCAGCAGAATTTAACCAGCAGAAAGTTTCTAAATTTATGTCTCTCACTTTCTGGTCTGTACCATGCTTGCTGTGTCTCTCAGAGGTCCTTAACAGAGACTTCTCCCATCTGTGTGACTGGCTTTGGATTTTTGTTGTTTGTTTTTCCCTTTTTTTTTTCTTCTTTTCGTGAATGTTGGAAACTGATGATCCACTCTGGAAAACTGGTTTCTTATTTGCGTAACAAGGAAGGATTACTCTGTAGGAAATAACTGGTAAATCTGACATAAATTTTAAATAGTAAGTTACAGCTACATTAACAGAGAATTTTTTTTCACAGCTAAGGTGACTGTAAGAAATTCAATGGATATATTTTTATCAATGCATCCTGTAATGTACTTTGTTTAACTTCTTGTGAGAATAAGTATTATGGTGTTTAAAAATATTTTTTCCTGCAGACTGACTGGAAGTAAAATATAAGTATTCTGTGTTGATCCTGCCTCCTTGTGGGGATAACAGAGAATGTTTGTGGTGGTTTTGCTCTTTTTTCCTCACCTCATTTTCTCTCTTTTATTTATTTATTTATTTATTTTTTTAAGAGGACATTGGTCCTCTCAGGAGACATTTCCTTAATGGAAATTGACTGATACTGTAACTGTTTCACAATTTGTGTTTTGTTCATTTAGACTCTAATTTGATAGAACATCAGTTTTGCAACAGTAAAAAGTGTTTTATTATTCGGTTGCTTGGGGGTTGTCTCTTTCCAGCAAATCCTTTCAGGTTTTTTGGCTGTATAGAGATCTTGATTTTTGTTTTCTTTTTCTTTTTCAGTACCTTAGCATCATTGAAGGATTTAGCTATCATGCCACTGGGCCAAAGTTTCTATGAAGTGGTGAAAATGGCACTGAATTTGACTGCTGCATCAGTACAGGATAGGAGCTTAGAAGGTAAGAAATTTGCTTCAGATTTTCTCTGAAGTACCTCATCAGCATGCTGGAAACATATGATAGTAACTGTTGGACCTTCTGCTAAGTTCCTGATGTCCAGGGACTGAACTACATTGCTCTAGTGCTAGCCCAGTTCTTTACTGGTCTGCTTTTTAAATACTAATATTTATAACTAAATTTTATCAGACTCAGGCAACTATCAGATAAACAAAGCACACTGGTCTAATACATAGTGTTTACCTTGGTCATTCAGTGATGAATTTTGGAGAGAGACTAAATCAATAAAAAGGACAGTTTATTCCATTTGGTAGGAAGAGAACATTTTGTTTTGGACATGCATGTTAAGCATTGATTGGTTTACTTTAAGCTTCATTCTTCTGCTCTCATAAACTCTGCTCTCAGCTGGATGGTTACATTTCTTCATCTGCTGCTTCACTATGGAAGATGATTTTAATTGGAGAAGGTAGGCTGGCCCCAGGAAAACTGCTCGAGAAAAGGTCAGGAGCAAGTTTCGTGGGCAAACTGGAACACACAATATATAGGTGCAGCTGTCTGCTCAGCATAGAAGGTCAGGCTAAGAGTAATATACAGTCTAAATCACTTCACCTGCCAAAATGAAGGCTGATGTGGGACAAAGGGCTGGAGCCCTTCCACAGAGTATGAACTTGAATTCACTGGAACTTCTGGTATTCTCCCATTGCTCTCATTCTCAGTAAAGATTCACATCCAGTCCATACACACACATGTGTACATTTCAGAATGGCACCCTGCTGAGTTTGCTGGCAATCACTACGGCATCCCAGCATCATCATATCAGCTGCTGAAATGCCATCAGATTAACTGACTTTACCAATAGTGCAATCATGGGTTTTATCCTAGGTGCACACATCCTGCTGTCCCCCAAAAAGCTGGGAACACGGTACTTGGATCTCAACAAGTGTGAACCACCAAGAAACAACATGAATAAAAAGAATGAATTACATAAACAAAAGATTTCCTTTCTTTCAGGTTTTCAGTACAATCTTTCTTTAGGGGGTGTTTTGTGGAATCCGCTTGCTGTGAAAGCAGAACTTGAATCCAGGTTTGGTTTTGATGGCCCTCATGTTGAGAACCTGCTAAGTTACACAGCACAATTAACAAAGGTAAAACAGTTGAAAATTTCAGTGTCCTTCTGTTTTTTTTGGTTTGTTTTTTTTTTTTGGTACCCTGAAGGGATTTTGCTGTGTTACTGAAGCTTAGATTTGTGAAGCAGCTACAAGGTTGTTAAATATCCTGGCTTCATTCCCACAAAAAATATTTAGCTTCAGCTGAAATCTCTGCACATGAGCATACTGATAGGTCTAGTTGTGTACACTAATGGATTTATGCTTCTCTGAAGTCACAACTCTGTATGGCAGAGTCCTGAGTTTATTATCCAGTCCTGTAGAGAATTCTGAGGATTGCTCCACTAAGCTTTTAAACCAAATCCTTGATTTGAGTCTGCCAGGATTAGCTTGTCTGGTAGCATTTTTCATCTGGTTTGCTGACAAAGAATGCCTGCCTCTTCTATGTGTAAATTAAGGCACACCAAGAGTCCTTTCTTCTCAGTTTGATATGAATATACTAGATGAGTTGTCTCAGTGGTGCTTAATCAAATATCCTGGTGATGCATCACATTTGGAAGAAAATCTCTTTCTTCAGATAGGGATTTCCAACCTATCTTCTAGACCAAAGTGGTCTGTTGTGGTGGTATGTTCTGAAATGCAGAAAACTGGAAACATCTTTTGAATTTCTACTTTAGTCCACAGTTTCCTTAATGTTGGTATTTATGTGAAATCTGTTTGTTCTTGCAGAGCAGTACAGTTTAGTTATATTCCAGAAAAGCTCATTGTAAAAATAGCAGATTTAAACAAACAGATAAATTGTAAAATAACCCTTGACTTTTGAATGGCCTTTTAATGAAATATCATTGTTAGCCTTTTTGATCAACTGAACTGAATTCAGCTGCAGCTTGGTAGTCATTGTTGACTGTGGAATCCCAGGCTAATCACTTGCTAACTATCTAAGCTAGTATCTGAATATTTTATGCTTGTGTTAGAACATTGAAGACCATAAAAGACTATGGAAGTAAATATGTGAGCCTCGATAATATTTGTTTCGAGTTCTTCAATTCTGTATCTAATGCCCCATTTTGTTTGGAGTCAAAGCATCTGCAAAACTTTTTATAAATTCTTTGGTCAAAGTTGAAAGGAGCAAGGATGTGAAGTATCTCAGAAAGGCAACAACAGAATTAAAATGTGTGGAGTTATTTTTGTAAGCTTTAATAATATTTATAAGCTTGGGAATATTTAACCTTTTAACACAGAATTTAAAAATTAGTCTATGAGGAAAAAATTCTGTTCTCGTGACCACTCTCTTGAAACCCACCAACCTCAATTTAAAACTAGTCTGCTGCATGTAGTCACTGGTTGAGATGTGTCATTGTACTAGGTGCTTTTTGTATCAGTAATTTCTATACTTGTGACGTTGTTTCAAGATAGTTATTCTGCTGTTGGGGTACTGTATCATAGTCAGGTTAGTTCAGCACGAACCTACAAATTATTGTAGAGGTATCAACAGTAGTGTAGCTACAAGCTGAAAATTCCTTGCATATACAGGTCCCATCATTCTGCCAGCTGTAGGAGCACCTCAGTGGGGCCACTGGTACTTTATACAGCAACCTGCATGTGGAGTACTTTGAAGTGTGTGCCCTGGAATATGAGGCTGGATTAAATGGGCTTTGTTCTCACTGAAGAGGCTATGTGTTATTCTTATTTTCACTAGATAAGTAAATTGATGGGAGAGATAACAGTCAGCAGCTCTCTTGAAGTAATCATTAATTCCTTGTGTCCTTGCCAGATTCCCACAGGAGAGACACTGGAGCAGTTTGTGTGCTCTGCTCTGGCTGTTGTGCCAGAAGATGAAGCAAACAAAGAGAATATTGGAGAGAGCTGTAATTCTACACGGCATGAGGCCAAACTGTATCTTGTTCATGCTGTCAGCAAGTTCAGACTCTATGCACAGGTAACTTTAATAAATTAATAGATTGAATTCCTAGTTTTTGCATGTAGGTTGTCAGCAGTAACTCAGTTAAAAGATCTAAGTTATATATAAAAATTTATTTCCATGAACTTTCTTGCTAATAAGATGAAATAATCCTTATAAAGAATCATTACAGTAGAAGTATAATTTATAATCATGTGTCCATTTAATCAAGTTTTCTCATTAACAGAGATTCAGATTTGAAATCTAGTAGGGAATATAGTAAAACATACTGCAATGAGCAGACCTGTCGGAGGAAAGACCCATTACTGTCCCACCTGAGACTGAATGTTGAGCAAAACTGAAAGGTGACTAGAGGCCTTCACTGATATATTATATAATTAATTTATTTTTCATTCCCCTTCACTGTCTCTGGCAATAGTGGCTGAAGCAAGATAAAAGTAAACCTCCGGAATAGCATCTTAAAATTCTGATCTGGTAGAATAGCTTGGCATGCATTCTCTGTAATGGCATATGTGTAGTTGCATGGACAAAAGAATAAAACATTCAGATGTTTCCTAAGAAAAACACCTAGCTGCCTTAACACTGGTGTTTGTTTTTATACTGAAATATGGTTCTTTTCTCCATTAAAAAAAAGAATCATGAGTCAAGCTGCATGGGAGATGCTTGCCATGTCATCTAAAGAAAACATGTAAACCTTCCTGTGTATTTCCCCAAAAATGTAATCTTTGATAAGGTTTCCCTGCTGTTTGATGAAATATGAAGTAGGAGGTAATAATTTAATGTGATTGCCAAAACTAATGCACCAATTTCTATGTAGGAAAATCCAGCAATAATTTCAGCCATGATTTTAAAACTCTTAGCAATGGTTGACATTCTTATTATGGGAACCTGAAATACTGTAAGCTGCTGGCCACTGTGAATTTTCTCTTAGAGAAAATCTGTTCTATTGGCATTAAAAAGAAAAGTAATGGTGGAGGAAAGGAGAGCAGTCAGTAGGTTTGGCCAGGCCTTGGTATGCCTTTTTCTGGTCTACACAAAGGGAGCATGCAGGCTCCTTCACCATGTCTTTGTGTGATGGGACTCCAAAAGTGTTAAGGCTGCTATCTTCCATCATATTGGCAGTGTAGGCAGAAGTCTGGTAAAGGAAGCCTGGCTGTGGAAGTCAGCTTTTAGGTGGTTTCAGTGTCAGGCTATATTATTACCATTCCTGGGTCTTTGGGCAAGGTCAGCTCCACACAGAATGTCAGTTGTCCATATGTTGTAGCATGTTACATTGCCAGCCTGTAGGTCAGTCAAAACTGTATTGAAAATCAACCTTTGTCACATCAGTCATTTCAGAGTCTAGAGAGATTGTTAGGGAGGAATTTTGGTATCATTGTTGATTGTGTGGATTTTTTTTAAGACATGCAAATTCCATGTACTGTCTAAATAAGAAAGCTTTGATACTCTAACGAGGTGTTCTGTTTTGCATTCAATCCATTAGATCCTTGAGCAATGGCTCCGCAGCAGCACTCTCTTTCAGGATCTCCTTTTGGAACTTAGAAGAATTATGGCTGATTTAACACCTCAGTTTCTAGATGACAGAGAAGCCAGGAAAATTTTTTCAGAGATTAATACCCTGATACAGCAATGGAATGAGAAATCAGGTGCTGATTTTTCAGGAGGATATGTTTCACCTCATGATTGGTAAGTAATACTTATCTTTCTGCAACTTGTCTTATAAAATTAGAGCAACCTGAATATTCATTTTCACTTTGCATTTAATTGGTTTCTGATTTTTGTCTGTTTTGTGATTTTATTTTTTATTCTGTAGTTCAAAACCTTGTATACAGTCAAATAATCATGCTGATTCTTACAAATTCTGGAAAAGAAATCAGGTCTGTGCTTCAGAGAG
>NW_008238983.1:12034152-12057263 GCF_000691975.1 Corvus brachyrhynchos
AGAGGACCTGACTACTACATGATCAGTACTCACAGGAATCAGCAGCTGTGGATAACTGACATTTTGAACTAGGATCTTTATCTTGTTCTGCAAACAAAATTTAATTCCCACAAGTAGTTGGTGTGACTCAGTAATACTTCTCATGTATAACAAGTCCAGTGCAAGTGAAATAGTTAGAATTTTTACTGTAGAAGTCAAACTCAGTTGTGCAGGAGATCTTGTAACAGAAGCCTACAGCAACAGTTACAGCCTATGGAAAACAGAATTTTAAACACAGAATTAGCTGTACACATGTAGTTTGCAATCTCATCTAGGGAACTCTGACTCTATGATTTTTTTGGATGTTTTTGAACTTTTCTTCCAGTTTCAAGTTCTCTGTTTGTCACTTAATGCAAATGTAAACAGTATATATGAAGAGGTGGCTGTAACTCCTGTACTTTTAAAGAATGGTACATTTTATCAAGTTGTTCAAATCTTCCTGATCTGGAGGGTTCTACAGAGGACTTAAGTCACACATAAAGGGAGTTAATGTTTGTCAGAGTTGGCAGAGCCTCAAGAAAGGTCTATGGCAGAGAACAGGAACTGATACTTCCCTCTTTCTAACTGCACCCTGGATGACTTGCATTGCTTCCGGGAGTTGCAATATTGTCCTCAGTTTTGCACTGCTTGTAATTACTTGTTCATATCAAACCCTGTAACTGGAGGAGAAATGATTCATGTTATACAAATCAACATCTGAGGATAAATCTGAAAGATACTGTCCATTACCTACTGGTAAGAGAGAGATTGCAGTCAAGTTGTTCAACAATTTAGTAGTGTGTTTTGAAATTTGGTTCTTATTTATAAAAGGAAACTGCTGTGCTGCCGCAGTTGTAAGAAACTACAACCTGTTTTTTTAGCAGTTTTACCTTTTTGTTTGCAGTACACAATGTTTTTGTGTTGTACCTCTGTTGATTGCAGAGTTTGGAGAGGAAGAAAATGTATTTAAGGAGAAGATATTTTCAACTTGAGGCCTTTGCATTCAAACATTCTTTTTTCCATGCACCTCCTCTTGACTAATCTAGTAGAGCTAGTAATTGTTTTTTCTTCTAATAAATAGTATTGACACAATAGAAACGTCAGTTGGTGCATTCCAATTTTCACTATGATTTCATGTTTTGTAGATGTTGAAAAACAATGTTCAGCTATCAGACAGTGTTTTAGCTTTCAATAATTATGAGAAAACAAGAAATTATTTAGAATTCATAGAAAATCAGAGGGTTTGATCAATTTTATTGATACATTCCTGTCTGTAAAATACCTGGAACATAAAGGCTTTGTTCTTTTCAGCAGCTGAAAATGTGATATACTCAAAGATGTTTGACTCTTTGTGGCTTATAATCTTGATTATAAGTACTGATAAATGCACAATTCTTTAACTTTGCTGTCTACATTCAGGTTTTGATTTGAATGATGACATGACTTTCTGGTGGGGTTTTTTCACATTTTTTGAAAATCAAAGCAATTATCAATTTGTGCTAATTCAGATTTTGTGGTAATTAATTTGTGTCTCCTATTAAATGAAATTTGGAATTTCCTTGAATTAAGTAAATACACCTAGATTCTAAAATTATGTAATATATATTTAACAAATTTTTGTCTGCCTGCTAGGTAACTAACAAGAAAAAAACTTATGATTAATTTTTCAGGATTTTGGAATCTTTCAAAGAGTTTTTGAAGACAGAAGAAAATGTAAGGATTTCTGGTGAAAAGAAAATGGATCATCTTTTTCATCTTGTAGAAGTCATAGAAGAAATTATAATGTTTGATTTCTCTGTTTCTTCAAACAAGTCTCTGATTGAAAATGCCTTGAATAATGCAATTACATGGATACAAAATTTTGCTGAGCAGGAGGAATCTGCCACCAATTTCTCATTTGCAGTTTCTGAACTCCATAACGAGCTACAAAAAAATTTCCAGCCTCTTCAGAGCTTCTGGACAAAAAAGAAGACAGAGCTTTTCTGGCATATAGTGGAAATTTTGTTCCATGAACTTGATTCTAGGCTTTCCCACTTGAGTCAAATAGAAGTGGAAGAGGTAATTGACACCTTATCTAGAAATTTATCTTCTATTACAGAAAATAAAATCTATAATAGAAGTATGGTGTTGCTCAAAAATATCCTGAGTGATTGGCCAGAGTTAAATATTACTGCTTTGAGCCATTTAAAACATTTAAGTGGACATTTCCAAAGAAATCTCTATGAAGTTGGATCATTGTCTGGTGATCATGTCAATGTGTCTTTAAGTACAATTCCTGGAGTGAGTAATACCTCCTCTTTATTTCTCTCAAATGCAACTTTTATGTATAAGGTACAAGAATTAGGAGAAATTGTGCACAATTTCCTCAGAAATATCCAAAAATTAAACATTACTAGTGTGGTCTCACTTGTTCCAAAAATTTTCTCTCTGTACCAGAATGATGATCTGGTTTTAAATATTAAGAGCAATAACACACTGTTAAAACTTCTTTATGAGACTTCAAGAAGTATGTCATCTTTTCAAATATGGCATGACCTACAAAATAAGGAACTAGTTTTTGATTTTCTGTTTGAAACTTTCGATCTTCTCTGGAACCTCACCAGTAAGTCTCTCTGTGAAAAGTTACTATTAATTTACAACTACACAGAGTTTCAGGCACAGTTTCTTGCACAGAACGGAAATAAAGAGATACAAGTTGTCTATGATACTCTGAGCAGCCTTAAAACTTTATTAATAGATGAAGAGCTCCAAACAGCTGTCTTATGTTATTTGGAAGAGTTTCTTGATCTGTCTCCAGAATGTCTGGTAAATAATGGGTGCATTGATTTTTATCTAGCAAACATGACTTCTGTAGAACATTCAGCAGAGGTTTATAACTTACTTCTGCTTCCATTGGACAGTGTCCTGTCTAATGTAACAAACTGGGGAGATAAGGTAAGTGTGCCTTCTGCTTTGCACTGCACTTTTACGTGGCTTCAAAGGTGGACAGAGATTTTTGAAGAAGGATCAAATATCTTGAATTTGAATTCAGCCTGTTTTATCTGTCTAAGAAATGATTTGGCATATCTCTCTGAAAGCCTTTTAAATGCAACTCACGATGGACTGTGCAATAATACAGCTATGGCTATTGTTGAAGCTACAAGAGCAGTGATGAAGGTATTAAAAGCTGTATTTCAAGAACACAGCAATTTAAATGACTTGAAAGATTTTGAGGCTTTCCTTGCTAATCTTCAAAGTGTAATTAACAATGCGTTTGATGTCACAAACTTGCTTAAGGATAGCAGTTTAGAAAGTGTTTTAGAGACAATGAGAGTTGTGATAACTGAATTGCAGAAATCTATACTGAAGATTTTTAATGAAGAGGTTTTGAATTCTTGGCTTGATGCTTTCATCTCGGGAGGATCTGAGGGAGAAGATAAGGGTGCTGGTGTATTTTCCATCAGAAATTCCCTTTCTACTATTCTCAAGCTCTCCCAAAAGGAATTTGAGATTATTCTCACTGAGATAAATGATACATCTGCTTTTTTAAAAAGTGTACCTCAACACAAATATATGGTTTGTATCAGCATTTTCCAGAATCTTACCAAACTAATTTTGGACAATACTCTAAAAGACACAAAATACTTACAAACAAATTTTTCATCTCATCTTAACTCCTTTCTTAATTTTCATAGTACAATGGAGGAAGCAGAGGATTGTAACACATGGATACATGGATTAGGTAATCTCATTGAAAAATACAAGTCACCTTCCCACCTCGAAAGTGCAAAACATATTTTATTTCTTCTGCAGTCTCTGGGAAATGCTGAGACAGATGCTAAGCTAATGAATGTGATGGACTTTGTTAATTTCGTTTTTAATTTGACACTCCCTGAATGTTCCCTAGGTTCTTCTGATATGATTTGTGTAAATGTTTATTTCAAAATCATAGCAAAAACTTTAAAATTTATTCTCCCTGAATTTTATGTAAAAGATGACATTAGTGTGCTTGAATTTATTTTTAAACTTTTAAATAATTCTGGAGAGCAAATACAAATGGTTGTCAGTGATTTAGTTGGGAGCTCATTGTATGTGTCAAATAAGACCCATTTTAGTCAGTCAATCCATGGTTTTAACAGGACTTCAAGAATGCTCCTTAATCCTTTTCACCACATTCATGTTTTATCAGTGGAACTTTTGTCAGAAATTCAAAGTCTTCTGAAAAATAAAACTTTTGAAGTCCAAGGAAACAGCTCCTCTCATTTGGACAATGAGATTGATCCTTTCTTGCATGGGAAAAATATCAGTTTGCTTATGGAGTTCTTTCAATATATGATTAAAAAACTTGACTCAAACTTGCAGAGTGAACATAAAACATTTCCTCAGAAACTGATAGAAACAGCAGGTCTGAATATTGAACTGGTAAGGAAGGCACTTGGAATTTTCAAGACTCCTACTTTTACTGTCTTTCCATTAAGAGACGAAAAGGAGTTTCTAAAGCATATGGTTGCTTTGGTACAAAACATGAGAAACATGGATGTTGAGTTTTTGATAAGTAGATTCAAACAGGTCCAGGAGAACCTAGAAAATTTCTTTAAAAATATCAAACCTTTTTCTGTTGAGAACTCAGAGTTAGGTACTTTAACAGACTGGTGGGATGCATTTGAGAACATTTCACGTTATTGGAACCTGACTGGTGTAAGGCAAATAACACAGCTTTTTGAACAAGATGAGCTCTACAATATAGAAGATGTGTTCAACCTCCTCTTTGATGTTATCAGCCTTACAGAAAGATTGGGTCATGGTAACGTTACAGAAGCACTAACTGAAATATATGCTTTCATACTGACTCAGGAAGAAAAAATGCCAATGTTTACTGATGAGGAGTTCTCTAACCAAGTAGAAGGTCTTCTAATGTTACTGGAGATATTGAAAGACATCTCTGATGAACCTGGAGAGGCCTCTGTTTGTTTTTCTGCAGCATTCTGCTGGACTCTCACAACAGAAATGCCTCAGAGTGATCCCACTGTTATACCTTGTGACTTTGGGCATAGAAATTCTACTCTTCATTACAATGCAGTCATTGAAGTCATTAAGGAGCTTAAACTCATCACTCTGGACAGTTTGTCTTGCTCTATGGAAGACTTTCAGGTGAATATCACTCACAATCTGACTTGCTTTTTTCATCAGATCAAAGAATGGAACTCTATTCTTTGGAAGTTTTCTGAGCTCCATCATATAAATAGCACAATACTCAAAGAGCTGCTAGATTTTTGGAATGAGCTATCCCTTTATGCTGTGCCACTGCAGGTGAATAATACACATGCAATCAATTGTTCCTCCACTTCAAAGAGCCAAATGGCATTACAAATTGTAGAAACACTAAGCAGCATTTCAGTGTCAGAAATGGAGATGGCCAAAAGTCTTCTTGAACAGCTGGATGATCTTTATGGTGGCCTAAGCTGGAACAGACAGTCAAGAACATCACTTAAGAGTGTTCTTACTAATGTTAAGAATATGACCAGTGAAGTTTCAAGACTCCTGAATACTGAAGCTGTCCTTTCTTTTCTTTCTGTAATTCAACCTTTAATGACGCTGTCATCTGTTGGAAACCAGACACACTCAATGCTTATGACAATTTCAGCTTTAAGTGGGAACATCAATGTATCTGACAACTTTGAGAACTTCTGGTTTCCTGTAGTTACAAGCATAGAAAATTTATTGGTGAATTTTAGTGTTAGACACTTACTTGTGGTGATAGATCAAGAGTATCAGTTACTAAAGTTTGCCACTGGACAGTCCTCTTCAATGGCTCCTGATGTTTTACTAGAGCAGTTTAAGACATCATCTGTAGATGCTATATCAAGACATTTTGAAGATATACAAGACATTGTGAAGAACATTCTATTCAAGTGTAACAACAAACATTATTCTAAAATAATGCATGCTCTAATTCTCCTTATGACTAATGAAAGTTCATCAAAAGGCCTACTTCTGGCTGTCAAAGATATTATTGACTTTCTGGAGCTATTCCAAAATAAGTCTAAGAAGGACTACACTGGTATGCTGTTTGGTGACAGTCATCTCAGCAGAGAGAAACTGAATAATACTCATGCTACTATTTCAGTTTTGCTAAACAGCCTCCTTCATATAATTGCTGATCTTGATGTTGTAGAAGAAGCTTTGCATACAAACAATACTGAGCTTCATATGTCTGACTTAATTGATTTATTTTTTTATAATGCACCATATAGAGAAACTTCTTCTCAGTCCCAAAACAGAACTCTGGAGATCATGCAAGAGATTTTACAAGTAATGTTTCAGTCTACTGCAGAACATGACAGCAATAAAATAAAACTCTTACTAATGAATTTGCATAAGGATGCAATGGCAGAAATGAGGTAAGTCTGGGAAGTGTGCTGACAAAGACAGAAGGGCTTTCTGTTTATGAGCAGCTCCATCAAAACTTTTATTAAGTTAATTACTGTTTCATTTCAGATTTCTTCCAATTTATGTTGTTCTGACCAGCCATATTTGGTATCAGAATGCATTCTGGTGTGGACCAGATTATTGATGTGTTTAGTCGTATATATTGATACTTGAATTGGTTTCTTTGGAACTATTATAGAAACAATTATTTGAAGATACTTGTGTTTTAAAATTCTTGCAGGTCTGAGTAATGAACCTCCACTAATTGGTGGGCAACAGTCATTTTTGCCTGTGGAGCTAAATGTTAAGGAATGCTTGGGACTAATTCTTTGTGGCATGTGTGGGGTTTGTTTTTTCTATGTCCAAATATAACTATACAAAATTTCTTTAACTTAAATTTGTTGATGTCTTATGTTATGGCTATTGTGTTAATTTGTTCAGGTTAACAAATGCAGTTTCTGAAGGAATCTTGAGCCCAAGATAATTTTTGCCTGATTACTCAGATTAGATGTAATCCAGCAGCAGAGGAAACTATTCAGGAAAATATTTACTGATGGTTTACTTAATAAAACACCTGCTAGATTGGAGTTGCTGCCTTTAAACAATATTGAATGAGCCCACAAGCTGATTGCTCCAAACAGCTCTAGGGTATCTTGCTGGTGGAGCTACTGGTCCTACTGTCATAACCCAGCTGAAAAATGGCCTTGTGAAGTTCATGCTCTGATGTGGTATTTTGACTTTTATGATTAATTTTATGCAAATACATGAAACCATTGTCCATCAGGATCAAGTATTAACCTCCTCTGTTGAAAAATATCGAAATACTAGGAAAGTGGTTTATTTTCGCTCCATGCTGATTATCAGAGATTTGGAGTATTCTGCTCTTTGCCATTAAGTCAGCATATTCTGTGGGCTCTCAGTATTTCTGAAGCTATTATGATTTTGCTTATTTTGTGAAGGTACTTTCTAGCACTCTGAGGGTACTTTTTTACTATGGAAGTACTGTATTCTGATTTTGAAATAGTTCAAACAAATGTAATAACTGTTAAAATTGAAATCCTTGTGTGATTCATTGAAGACTGCATTTGTGCATTGTCACTTGTGAAATTTTTCTGTGGTACCCTTGTAATGGAAATAATGCTTTCTTATTGATGTTTCTACAGAGCATTTAAAATCTGCAAGATTCTTCAGGAACGTTTATACCCTGATAGTGTCATACTATTACAGAAATTGCAATTTACCATTTTGAATATTCTCAAAATCTTTTCAGGTTGGTTATCACAGCAGTGACTTTGAGTCACCATATGTGTTAGTGCTGTTAAGGCTTTACTCTAAGCAAACCTTTGTACAAATAAGGTAACTTGGGTGATGCCAAGCAAGACAAGCATACTGATGCCTGGAAATTAAATCAAGAAAGGCACAGGGAAATATCTGATGCAGGTCATAAAAAGGGATGGTTTCTTTCGGGAGTGTTCCTGTTGATTTAAAATCCCAGTGAAAGCAGATCTTGCTGCTCCTCTTCAGCTAGTGAGCTGGATCAAGTCACAGGGGTTTTTTAATGAGACAGACTTGCCATAGGGCAGTGTGTAGCTGACAGTAAGGAAAAATGGGGCAAGTATTTAAAGGTAGTAGCATCTCCCACTCCTGGCTGTGTTGCGACTGTGAATTGGCTTCCTGTAGCTGAAAAACTTCACCTTCAAAAAATTGTTCATATTTTAACGTTTTACTTTGTTTTATTCCTTATGTATATGATCCCAAGATGTGCACTTTAAGAAAGGCTCTATATAGACCTGAGTATAATTTCATATTAAATTTTCTCTGGAAAACAAAAGCCAGTGCTTTTCCGACCTCGTATTTTAGCCAACTATGCCCAGATTTATTTGCAAAGAGCAATTAGGAGTCATTAACCTGCCATTCTAGAGCAAGGGATGAGATCTGTAGTGTCTTATACCAAATTAATTTCCAAAGAGCATGTAAGATGTGACTACAATCCAATTCTGACTGTCTTCTCCACTCTCCTGTGATGGATGTATTTCCAAAGAGTAAAACAGTAGCAATGTTGAACTAGAATAAGTGCTACTGAAATTGTGTAGCCAGGTGCCTGGCTTCTGTCCTTGACCTCTGAAGAGCAGTCTATTTATTGAGAGAACTGAGATTAGGGAACTAAGTTTTTGTCATTCTCATTTCAGTACTCTGGTTGTGGGAATGTTTCATAATGTTTCATTTGTTACAGAAAACATTATGAAACCTAATGAGAAAAGATGAAAACTGCTTGATTTGGTTTGATTTGATGAATTGTATTGTATTACTTCTATGAGCAAGATGAAGGTTTGCTTGTTTTAGAAGCAGTGCTTAATGTTTATTATTCTTCCTACTTGACTTAAAAACCAAACATAAGGAAAAAACAACATGGTTGAAAAAATTACCTTGATACTGAATGAGAATTCAGCAGTCAAGTCAAATTCCTTCACTACTATCCCACGTACAAACCCACTACAGACAGCAGAAAGGAGGTTTTTTCCAAGGACATGGAGGCTGCAAGCTTGGGTAGGACCTGGCATCATGGATGACCGGGGGATAGTACTATCACCCTATATGGGTTCATTATCCCAAGATATGGAAAATGCTTATGTAATGCTGTTTTCTTCCCCTTGTAGTTTGAGTTTGAAAGTTACTGCTCACTGGAGGGTTGGTAACACTCTGGTGTTTCTACAGGGAAATAGCATCAGGGGAGCCTGCCCAAGGGAAAGGTAGATGTGGTTAATATACTCAGCTTCTCAAAGTTATGCTTCTTGCTCATGAAGAGCAAATAGAAATGGTTGTTCTTATTATTTATCAGGAAAGTGTAATGGAGAAGAGTAACTGAAATTGGATCAAACCAGCCTTTCTTGTCATCTGAAATGATACATAAATTTAGGTAGAACTATTTCTCTGTGCCTTAGTACATCAGACTTTCCTTGCTTTTAAAAACTTTTCTCTGCCTTTTTAGTTGGCTCACTTTTAATTTGATTCCAAATTGTTTTTTTCAATCTGATTAAATCTGGACATTTTCTCTTACAGAAGAACCCACTGTATTTAGCAATATTTTCTGTGCCATTACAAAGTGTAAAGATGGATTAACGAGTCACTTGCTTCTCACAGTCTTTGAAGGGATTGCTGTGGTTCAAGATCATTATCAGGTCTGAATGATTCCCTCACCTACAAGTGTACTTTGCAACATGCATTAAACTTTGGATACTAATGAAAGTTTCCTTTTTTTCCCCACTGCCTGAATGACAAGTCCCCACAGTGGCTGTACAAAACTGAGGTTTATATAGGTATGGCTCTGATGATTTTGACAGAGATACCCAGAAAAAAAAAATATTGGGGAGCTTTACAAGTTAGTATGATTTAGAATTATTAGAATTCCTATAACTAGAATAATTGGATTGTCAGTCAATATCAAATACCAGCCCATTTTTAATTTCTTTATATTTTGTCATACTGTTAATTTAATGAGTTATAGTACATTTATACTTTAAATCTTCACAGGAACGTTTATGAAATTAAAATAGATACAAATAAACTTATTGGACAGACTAATTCCAGCTAAAATGAAAGTTGTGATTACCAGCTAGGTTCAGTCTGTTTTCCTTTAACATGAAATTGCCAGCAGGTGAGAGTAATATTTGGCATATAGAGACTCCTCGAGTTGGAAGCAGACCTTTGGATAGGACACACATTTGTGCACACAGACAAAATACTAAAGTCATGATTTTTAGTATAGAATTTGCCTTCGCTTTAAATAACTCTGCTGCTTTGTCTACCTGGACATTTTCCTGATATGAACAGCAATGTGTTAAAGTAAACAGATGACAAGTGGCCTCACTCATATCTCAAAGCAGACTGTTGCAGACCAAATGCATTTCTGTAGTCACCACACTTCTATGACCTACTTCTGCAAATATTAAAAAAGCCTCATAAAATCAAAAATGTAAATATTCAGGAGAAAATATGAAAGTGCATACTACGCAGAGCATAATGCATGAAAAACTTTGGATATGAGTATCCAGATATTTCGCTTTGTTGAATAGAAACTGATGTTGTTCAAAACAATTTTTTTTGGAAAAAGATAAAATTTGTCAGCCTAAAATAAAAAATAAAAAAGAAAAACTAATTTCATTTCAAAAGAAATTTAAAAACGTTGACATTTCTGTTAGTGGATGAATCTCCTTGACAGGCTAGTTCAAATTCCCAATTTGATTGTTTCCCAAACTCAAATATTTGAAAATTCCTTGATTCTTGAAAACTTTTCATCCAGTTTCAATTAATCATATGATGAGTAAGAGAGTATTACCTTACTCGTATTCTCATTTGAAAATATGAATCATCTTGTTGCCAAGAGTTGCTACTTCAAGGTGTAGCACAGTCTCATGAATTTACTAACCATGGGATCACTGTATTTTGCAGAATGTTGGAAGATATTGGCCTGCTTTCAACAAGGGGGTTTGTGAGAGTATGGCACATATAAACCAAAAGCTTTCCAATACTTTGGAGAGCTTTGTGGGAGCCCTGCAGAATACCAGCAGTGACAGCTGTGAATGCCAGCTAATGTTGGGAAACGTCCAGAGACGACTGCAAATGTAAAGCCTTTTACATTTTGGTACTCCAAATGGTTCTTCATCATTAGTGATGTTATTCTGTACATATGTCTGTGTTCTAAATTAAGTAATTACAGGAGAAATACTGTCTTTTTAAGCTTTGTTCATTTAACTGAAAACTGAGTGGATAAAATGTACAAATTAGTTAAATACTTTAGAAAAATTCTGAATATTTCTAAAAGCCCTTACATTTTTTGCTGAGCACTTGCAGCAGATCTTGCTGCTCTACCAGCCGAATGCTTTGTATCACAATTAAGAAAATTTTCAATTTCCTGTGACTTCAGTTAGGTCAAAGTTTTGATATTTAATTTTTTTTTAATATTTCTTTTGATATGGCTTGTCCTCTCAATAGCTGAACGTCTTTTTGCAAAATAGTAAGCATTCAGATCAGTTCAGCAGTTCAAAGAGTCAGAAACACAGTATGGTGTTTGTAAACGGATGGGATTGAACTCCAGATGATTTCTGATAGTTGCTATTTGCTGGAGGAAAACCATTAGATTTTAAGTAAAGCTGCTACTACAGAGTATTTCAAACTTGCAGTCAGCTAGAAGTAGACATTGTTATAATTGTTGCTATACTAGTTCATCTGTTGGATTGTTTTCATAATGGGCTTGCATGCTGTCTGTGAATTGCAGTAATAATACAGAAGAACTTGAGCCTAGATGCTGCTCCTAAGGACCATGAGCTCATGTCCAGTTTCAAAGAGAAAATCATATCTGATGTGTGCATACTCTTTATTACTTAAATTATAATTAGATAGACTTTTTTCATCCTGAACCGCAGTGATTTGTATCCCTAGGTTTTAAAAATGTGTGTTCAGTAAGAAACATGGAAGTGAGATATTGCTAGACCTGTCTTTCTTCATAAGCTACTGTTTGCTAGAGCCCTTAGCCATTGTGGGACTCTCTGTATCTCTACATATGTATATAGAGAGAGATATACATGTGTATCTCTACATATGCAGTCTCATTTAGGCATGAAGTATGATGACCACTGCACCATATAAATACAGCAAGAGAAGGTCTTTAGAGGTGCTGGCTGCATGCTCAGTGTGTGCACACAGAGCGTGATGGGACCCTATTGTCACATTTAGTGTCTGTTTTCCTATTTGTGTTAGTCTTTATACATCGAATTGCCAATGGCCTAGTTCTGATAACTTGTGAAACTAAGGCTGTCATTCCAGGGTGACTGAAAATTTGGAGCTACAATTGCCGGAAAATCCAGCGGCAGCTTTCCTCAGCAATTTTAATCTCGTGAATGGTGGGTTCCACTTTTCTTCACTTTTATTAGTCCCTGTTGTGTAATTTTGTAGAACAATAATTGCTTCTTTGTTCTTTTAAATTCAAAGGGACACTGTTTATGGAGACTATTGACAAGGCAGTATTGTCACTCACAGTGAATTGAACGAAAAGGATACAATCTGTAGGAAATTGAATTAAGCAAATTGGTTAGCAAAGCTGTTAGTACTATTTTCCTTCTCTTCCAGATGTGAAAGTCAAAGATTTTGTGCAGAATATTACTCAGTTGAGGCTGGACATTGGTTCTTCTGTCAATATTTCTGAAGAAACTGTCAATACCCTCTTGGAAGCCAGTGTCTCTCATTCAGAGGTAAAAGATCAAAAAGTGTCAGATTAATGGATCAACCTATAGCATGATGTGCCAGCTGAAGCAAAACAAGCCATGTTGCTTGTGTGGAATCTTATATTTTCACTTATCACTTCCATGTGATATACTTTGTGAGTTTTAGGACTTTAAAATAATAATGTGATGCATTAAGAGATCAATTTATAGCACTATTCCTCTGGTCTAAGTGGCACTGCTTCATTACTTTCAGCAAAGTTTTACCCTCTTGCACTGTCACAGAATTGGAGCTTCTCTGTCTTGGTATTGTAGAAAAGATGGGGGTTTCTGGAGATATCATTTTGTACATTACAACCTCTGTTCCTTGCAGTATAGAGTTTTCTTACGCAATTTTTTAAAAATTCCTGTGTGTATTCCTCACTCTTCTTACATTATCTTACCACTGTCTTGCTTTATTTTCACTTTGAGTTGTTTACTCTTGAGTATTTTAAGTTTTCTGCGTGAAAGGCTGTGTGTTACCATTGCTGTTTCTGTGATCCCAGTGATCAGTCAAAATCATGAGAAATGCCACGTGACTGACAGGTTGTCTCTGTGGCGAGTGTCAGTACGACTGTTAAGAGCTGAGGGTACATTTGGTGCAAACCGATCAGCTCAATCAAGCAGCCACTGGGTGTCAGTGATGCTCCACTTGCAGAAACCATCGCAAGATCTCTGTGAAAAGTGCAGCATTAAAAAGTCGGTTCAGACCATCATAACTACTTATAGATGATTTGTTCTTCTGCTTCTGCGGCAGTGTGACTGCCTTTATTGTTAGCTTGTTATTGTGATACTACTAAATGGTAATGAGAGAAGTAATCTGAAAACAATTCAGTTAAATGGGATTCAGTGCACCTTTGATGCTTTGGAATAACAATGCTAATTGGCTGAATTGTAAAATTACTTTCCATCCTTACTTTTTGCCAGCCATATGTAGAGCTTAGATATATACACACGTCTCACATTTGAATAACTATACAGAATTGTTTGTTTGCTTGGTGCTTTAATTGTCCCCCAGTCCAACTAGAGCATTAGAAAGCCTATGTCTCTTACTGATTAGGAAAGCTGCACAAGTACTTTTTAGAGCTATATTTTAGGCATTCCTATTATGTTTATTGTCTATATAGCCACTTTCTAATAACCTTAATGGTAGCTATAGGCCCATTGTAGCCCTATATTTCTGTGATTATATACTACTACTGTGCTTGTCTCTGGAATGGTAAGAGTAAGCCTGGGAATTTTTTGTGCTTACTGTACTTATAATTTCTGCCTTGATGTTATGTGCTGTCCATGCTCATTTCCATGTGGTGAAGTGATTTGAAATGGCTTAAAACCTGTAACTGGAAGACTATAAGCATTTATTTACTGAATGTAGGAGTTTGGGTTAGCTCTGGTACTCAGAAAGCTGCAAGGAAAGTTCAGAGGAACTTAGGCGGTAAAACACAGAATGGTTTAAAACTGCACTGAAATGGTGATATTCATGCGAGGCACAAGGAATTAAATTTCAAATTGTGTCTCAGTCAAATTTCCTCCCCAGAAAGAAGTCCAAATCAGTATCATCGTGCTCTGCTCACAGAATTATGTTCATATTCTGTTCCTTGAATGCACAGAAAAAAAAAAGAATATTTAAAAATATAGGAAATCTTTTAGCATCAAAAAGGCAAAATTCTGTTCCAGAATAAAAATCAAAAAGTCAAGTTATGAAATTGGAAAATAAAATGCTCAGAGAAATTAAGGAGTTCAATTGCATATCCTGACTATCTTGCAGATCCTCTCCCTGACTGGGTACTCTTAACCAGCAAGAGATGCATTCAGTGGAGGCAGTAGAGACAGGTCCTGTCCTAAGCAGTACAATGGAGCCCTGTATTTTGGCTCCTACAGTCTCCTACAAAAACTTGTAATTTTCTGGACTTGTTGAGAATGGGTAGCTAAGAACTCCTGAGATACCTGGACTTTGAGCACTTGCCATTATCCAAGATGGTTTTATTATAGTCTCACCCACGGTCTGTTTAGGCATTTGTACCTTCATCTGCTATTAAATAACACTTTAAAGCAGTGTTTAACTGAGAAATGTGAGCTGGCTCAGAATGGACATTGTGCCAAATAGGCATCCCCAAGTGTTAAATTGGTGTGTTCTTTGAAAGAAGGAAGGACCACGTTGTTTGATTTTAGTGATTCATATCCCTAGATTTTGATCTTCAGGTGTTTCTGCAGCAGAGGTGCATATCTGATAGAAGGAGTGTATTCAGCATTGTAAATATGCCTGCTTATGGTATGAATGCTCAAGAATGAATGATTGATCTGTGAAAAATGAAAGCAAATCCTTGTAAGAAATACACTTCATCTTTTTATATGCACATGGAGTCTAAAGTAAGAACACACCAATCTGATATAAAGCTGTACGGTTTATTATTTCAGGTCTGTCTGTGCCTGCAAATTGTCATGTTACTGTGACACAAATTTTCACTTTATTGACTATAAAAAAAGGTGATGCATTTCAGGGAGAAAAAAAATTTAATACTTATATATTGTGATAGGTCCTTTACAGTGCCTTTGTGGTAGCTTTAACTGGAAGATGTGATGAAGAAGTACTTAGCCTGCTGCTAAAGCTGCCTGAAAACAGTAGAAGTTCCCTGGTAGCGGAAGAATTATGTTCTTTACCAGCACTGGACTTGTATACCACGTTTGTATTGATTATACAAAATTTGAATGTACGTCACATCATTTACAAGGTAGGATGTTTTCTTTTGAAGGTAGCATTAAACATACAGAGAGTTAGATTAATAGTTCTACTATTTCTTCATATATTCTTTCTCCATGAAAGCAAACAGTGGACATATGGCATTTTTTGTCTTTATTTAGTTCCCCAGAATACAACAGTTGAAGAATGGGGCTGATAGATGCTACTGCATTCAATTTCTTGCTTCCCCATGAAAATCATCACTGAGGAGTTAATTATGAAGGCTTTACAGAGAACACAGGAAGTCGAAGACATAATAAAATTATTCTTTAGCAGAGTTTGACGTTCATGCAATTAGTCACTTCATTATTTGTAAGAGTGGAAGACTGATCTGACAACATTTGAACTAAAACCAGTACAGGAGCTCACATCACAAGAATGACAAAGCTATTTTCCAGGAAGAATTTGCACTGTGGATGCAAAAGTCTGTAGCACAACTGTATTAACTGTACAGTTGTAGATAATCTGGGATCTAGTATGAGTATTCAGCGAGATAATGGTTTTATCTGTAAGGACAGAATTACTGAATGGGATAGTTAGAAGACATTTCAGTTCTTTTGGGGGTAATTGATTGACAGAAGATAAATGTAAGCATGAATAGCTGATATATAGTTATAACATTGTGAGGAAGAATAATTTTTTCTAAAGCCGTAGATGTCTGGTTCTATTCTGGATGCTGCATGCTCAGTTAAGCAGGTTAGACATAGAATCTTAAAAGAAGACAATTTCCCAGAATAGGTAAAGATACCAGAGGGAAAAGAAAAGATTTTTACTTCCTGAATTATTTGCAAACCTAGAAGGAAAAAAAATAGAAGAAAATAAACCAGTTCTTGTTCTGATGTGTGTTTCTGCTGAACTCTACAGAAACCTAATCAAGTCCTAGCAAAGAATAAAAAATGTTGTCAGCTCATCCTAAATGATAATGGAAATTCTGCTACTTTTTAGCCAAATAAGATTTTTTTTTATAGGTGATTTTCAAATCTTTTTTTTTTTTTTTTTTACTATTATAAAAAATAATAAAGTAAAAATAAGTAAAAGCAGATGAAGGCTGAGAAGAAAATCAAGCACAGACATTATAGTACGAAGACAGAGGTAGATAAAGTAAAGATAATCAGAGGAAGAACTGAAACTATATAGTGAGATTGTAGTGGTTTTATTATTTTGCATAGGCAGGTAACAATGAATCAGTTTATATTATTGTTTCATCTAACTAATCCACAAAAGCAAAGGGAACTGAGAGAAAATCCATAATGATGAATTTGCATGGTGGAAATAGCAAACAGCCAATTGAACTTAGGTCAAGTAGGTAATAAAATGCACACAGTTATTTTGGGTATGAAAAATTCAAAGGCAGGAAGAGTGTGTCAGGAAAGTTAGTTACTTTAGGAGTCATATTAAGCAATAAAAGTGCTTTCTAGATTTAATTTAACTTATAAATTATTTTAAAAATATGGAATTGTTGCATTGAACATCCTTAAACTGGTGAAGGAAAAGTTTCCATTTACAGTTAATTCTAAGGGGATAGAATGTTGCAGATCCTATTAGCATCTTGGGTTGGAGAGCTCTCTTCAACTTGGCAAGTGTAAACATGTCCTCTGCATATTAATTCATGATTTGTCATAAGCCAGTTCTAACATTACATTACAGAGAGCTTCTCTTCAGCTTAATCTGAGAGCAACTGGGGAGTTATATCAAAAGGAGTTTTGTTTAACATGGTTTGTAGGAACATTATATAATCAGTTTTAGAATAAAGATGAATAATTTTGAATGTTTCATTGAAAGGTTAGCATTTGTTTCTAACTGGAATTTACTGTGGTGATTTTTTTCCTTCTTTTCCAAGGTCCAGATACCAGCTGAGATAGGCAATGTATTAAATATGCTACTGGATGTGGTTTCTAGTATCAGTTCACTTCTCAATAAAGTCCACCATGTCATGGAAAAACTTCCAGTGTTCCTCCAAGGAATTCAAAATATTGGTGTGCTCGACATCTCCACATTGCAGCAGGTATGGGTAGGATTTCAATATGCAAAATTAATTCCCATTCTGAGGTGATTTGGTAGGGATATGTGCTTAGTAAGGAGGCACACTAATAGAAATGATTTCCTAGAAAGTTGGGAACTTAGAGAAGAATCCATAAACCCTAACAAGATTCATTTGGTCTCTTTCTAGCAGTCTGGTAATTCTGAGACTATTGATATGTCGGGGGTTTTTTGTTAACTTATGAGATCATAGTCTAAGTTACTTCAGTGTTTGTCAACTGACTAACATTATGGTCTATTATCTGTGACTTGGAGATAGCTAGCCAGGTCTTTTCTGCTAACAGCGTTTGCATGGGGTTTTTTTATGAGCAGACTATTATTTTGTTTACAAGAAATAGCTTAGCTTTTTTTAAAGGATATGATTTCAAGACAGAATATGCAGTTCTTGTATCTACCACGTGTTTCTGTTCGTGTCACCTAAAGGGTTTGTGCGATAGTTCTGCTTGTCAGACATTCAAAAAAAAAGAAAAAAAGTGGCATGAGGTGTGAGTGAGGGTATCTCTTTTGTCCCTGCCTTGAAGGGCAGGTGTATGCACACCTACACAGCCAGCACCGTGGTGAATCTAGTGTTAAATGAATCATGAGAAAGATTTCTGTTTTTAAGCAGGTTCTGATTCCATAGGAAGACCTGCTGACCCCCACGGCATTACCTTCTGGGTTTGCTGTCCTTTGTGGAAACTTGAGGATTGAATCTGGTTTAAAATTGCAAACCTCTAAAAGATCCCACAGTGGTAAACGGTGTAATCTGGTTTATTGCTAGAGTACAGAGTAAAAACTGCCTTAAGTACTATTTGCCTTAGTGATATCTTTTTGAAGATCTTCTAATCTGTGTGATAGAGACATGTTGAAAAATGCTGTTCTGGTGCATCTATCAGTTTTGGTTTTGAGCCTCTCTTTTTGGGGTGGCTGCTGCAATGAACGGTGCCTTTCATCAGGTACTTGCATCTTTCCTGCTTTCCTTAAACTTTCCTTCCAGCAAATGAAATATTCTTTTCGGACTGAACTCCCAAAGTTCCTTATTTGATAGAAGAACCTCTCAAAAGGTGCTGTTAAAAAAAGTTTGCAAAGGAACAAATGGAACAGCAGAGGGCCATCTGCTCACAGTTTTAAGCTTTGCTCGATGGCCACTCCTATTATCCTGTAATACACCATAGATTTAACCTTGGCACTTTTGTTCTTTTTGAGTTCTAACCTTTTTTTGACACAATCTTTATTTTCTAATGTTTCGCTAAATCCCTTTTTCTTGTGAATTTGCTGGGGTTTTTTGATCACCTAATAATTTGTAGAGGATTAAAATAATCAGTGCCTATTTCTTTTGTTAATAAATTACATTTTTGATTTCAAGGGCTCTTCTGTCTCTGTAACTTTTTTAAATTTCGAAGACTAGTAAAAGTGTGTCCTTTTTTTTTCATGTTTAACTCGATTTTTTTATACTTTCCAATAATAATTTTAGTTATTGATTATTTTTTGCTTCTTTTCTATGGTGGCCAAACTTGTGCTATTGAATAAGTGCTCCACTGAAGTGCAGATATTGCTTATACACCTCTGTCCTTAAATGTTTTCTTCTGCTTCCAAAGGAGTCCATCCTTCTGGATTTTTGTTTTCATGATAACTAAGAGCAAAGTAGTTCAAACACACAGAAAGATTTTCAGATAAAGAATGTAAATGTTTTTAAGGTAAAAATATGTGGACCTTCATCAGAAAGACATATTGTCAATTTTGAAGTTGACTAAAAAAATAATTACTTCTATAATGAAAGAAGAAATAAAGTAATTGTCAGCTATGTACAGGGATTTCTGTCTAAAAGGAAAAGTGAAAAGAAAGAAATAATTTTAATATATCTATAAAATGTGAAGTTGAATTGAAAAGTTATACATATTGTAATAAAAGATGATGTAAAAACTCAATATCTATCCATCATCAGTAATTGGAATATGGAGCCACATTCTACTGTTGAAAACACTGAGTGAATGGGTAACTCCCTGAGGAAAAACACTGCTGATTTCAGTAATGACTTTTACTTGTTTTTGCTGTTTGAAATTATTTGCTTATGTTTTCATACCCAATTTTTTGGATGCTTGTCACTCATCAATAGATAAGCTGCAGGGGACTCCCTGAGTTGCTGAATGCTGTTAATTGTGAGTGGTGGCCTCACTCTGTAATCCTTCCACTAACTTGAACAAATTCTCTGTTGAACCTATCACTGCAGAACAGTCTGGGTTATAAATGTATAAAATTCTGACTTAGGTTTATTTGTGGCTACTATATTTATTCTTGTATCAAAAATGTTCTGTAACATTTTTAACTTCTCTGCCCTGCCCATATGTTTGCAGAAGACCAATCACAGTCCTCTGTTTTGATAGGTTGAATAGACTTATTTTAGTATTTGTTTTTTGCTTTAGTTTTTTTATTTTATAACAGGCTCTCAGTTGCCTAAGACAGCCTAGCATCGTTTTTGCATGCTGGGTTTGGAAGAAGAAATGTGTACAGTCTTTGAGGGGAATTATGACTGATGACTCTTGTAACCTGCTCATTCTTGTCTATACCTACTAAAATGACTTTCCTAAACTTGCATTCAGCTTTATCATAAACTGCACACATTTTTGTCTCTTACATGATCAAGGATGAGTGATATACTCAGGTGACCTCCATTTTATAGCAACATCTCTTGATTTCAGTTGATAAATAACATTCTGCACTGGTTATCTTTCTATTCAATTTGATTTGAATTAGGTAATTGGTTTCTTGCCATATTGCATTCTGATCTTCTTTTCTCCTGCAATGCCTTCTGGTATTAAATGATAGGCAAATTTAGGCAATTTGCTTCTTTCAGGGCTCACAGGAATAACACTAATGACTTCTCTGTAGTCCAGTGCTTTCTTTCCTGTTAACAGGCTCCCTGCAATATTTTCTTAATGCCATTTTTTATCTGCCACTACTAATCAGCAATGGGATCAATGCTGATTAATATTTTCTAGAGCAAGAACATTAATTGGTTTTTAGAGTTCACCTGAATTTGAGACAGCATGTATCTTTTTTGGGAAGAAAGGAATTGTTCTCCCATGTAAATATGTTTTGTTGGTCAGGAATGATAATTTGAGAATGCATTAAATTCTACTTCTCAAATATTTTTTGTCTTTAATGTTCTCCACTTTAAAATTTACAGTATACCTTGCCCTAATAAACATCAGAATCAGATATCCATTATTTCCTGGATCATTATACTCCTCCTTCCTGAATATATATGACTTTTCTACTTTTCAGATGGTGCCATCTAAATTTGATAGGCTTCTGAAAAACTGTTCAATCAAATCAGTAGTTTTGCTGCTATCCCCCTGATTCTGTCAATTTCAGGACAAAAAAGACTTTGACCTGTTTACATTTTTTCCCAGACTTAGGAATATCTATTTCTCTGAATTTGTTTCCTTTAGCCTTCTGGTGGCATTAAATTTTGAAATATCTTTAACCTCTTTGTAGTTTTCCAGGAAAATTGCATTATTTTTTCTCTTTCTTTCTCTCTAATGTAATGATTCTGAATGTATTTTAGTTTTATGTGCAAGCTGTAGCCCAGTATGACTTTTAAGTTTCTTTTTTTAGGTAGCTGGTACTTCTATTCCATGTGAATTTATTTTTATCCATAATATTTTTTTAGGCATACAGCTGTTCAGTTAGGTCAGAAGCTCCTAGGCTATGAGCTTTTTGCCTTCATTTGAAAATCCAGTTCCAGATAACCTTTTAATCTTCCATACCAGCCTTCCTCTTCCATGAATTTGCTACAGTGGCTTGCTTGACTGATTACTTTGTTTGTAGGAGGTTGGTTGTTTGGATTCATCAGTCTTGATTACAGCCCTACTTTACATAGCTTAAACTAGAACAACTCGATCAAAGATAACTTTTTTTTTGTTATATATTTCTCATACTTTATCAAAGCCAAATTTTAAGAAACATATCTTTTCGAGTCAGTGGATATTTAATTGAAATACAGTAAGTAGATCCAGCCTGTTAGTGGCAGTTTACTGCATAAATATTCATTATTTGAATTTCAAGTTATTTTAATTTGAACTGGAATTAATTAGCAAGTTTGTGCTCTTTGACTGAAATAAGCCTCATTTTTCCCTCTAGTGAAAATAGTCACTAATAAAGATTCATAACCAATTTTATAGCATTGTGCATAAATAAAGTTTATTTCTCCAGTGAAGTCCATGCCAGCAGATTCATTCAAGGGCTGTGGATGATTGTATTATGAAATATGGGTATTATTTATTTACTATGCTCTGTGCTGAAAATGTAAGCTAAAAGTAAGATTTTGGGAGCAGCTAACACTGAGGTTTAAACGACACTTTCTAATATTCCTCCAGGATTGCTAAAGAAGCACCTGGCACTTCAGTAAATGCATTGATCAGGATAAACTGTTTCTAACAGCGCAATTTCTAAACTGTCTGTGATTATGTCCTTATGTAAAGTGCTGTACTACTTTGAAAATTGACTCTTCTCTTTAAAAAAATTCCGACAATAAAATGCTAATTTTTTTCAGTGCCGAATGTTTGTGTTTGACATATCACAGTGTTTTTTCTATTTGCCAGTTGTGGAGTCTTCAAATGATGTCTGATAGTCTAGTTATGCATTTCTTGACAAGCATCTGCAATAGTAATGAGTATCAGGCGAGCCAGTGCACTCTTCAGTTGTCCCACAGCAGCACGATGCCTTGCAGTTGTGTCCTCTTAGAGCTGTGCACCTGTACAGCCTTCTGTGAGATATCACTTACAACTGAGCACATTATCTGAAAAGGGGAGCTGCACAGAGGATGAGACTATTGTTGTTCTTCTTTCTTTTTGAATGTGGTGAATGATGGTGCTTAAGCCATAAAAGCAGGCAGATTGCTCTCTCTCCTCATTAGAAGTATGCTAGTCATGAACAAATGGCAATAATAAATGCTCGTATGACTCAAGACGTGCAAAAACTGCAAGCTCATCTAACAAGTTAAAAGATGTACTTGAAAAATAGGCTTTTAGGGCATGTGCATCTGAATAATTTTTTTTCTTATTAGCAACAGTCTTCACTGCAAACATTCATAACTAAACTGTTTTCGTTATTTCTTCTGCCTTTGTGACACAGGAATAATCTACCAGAAGAGCACATTTTGTGAAAACTGGAATCAGGGTATCTGCAGTCCAGTTGTCTTGATGTTTTCATTCCTTTTCTGCCTAACTGCTACACAGTATTTTTCAAGTTTTAGTGTAGTACATTGTGCTACTGCCTTTCATTGAGTATCCTGACAATTAATACTACGTTACCTTTCCCTGTAATAATGGTGATCAGAAGAACAGAAATGAGCACACCAGGCCCTCATCCTTATGGGCTGTTTCAACAGCCTAATTTTGTCAATCTCCTTAGATGTCAATATTGACAGAACACCAGGGCTGCTCCTTGAAGCTACTTAAAGCAACTTCGATTCATCTGTATTTTTGTCCATTTGTTCTAGCTTTTACAAGGTGGGCAGTTCAGAAGTTCAGCTGTTGGATCCCTGGAGTCTGTAATCAAGGCAGTGTGTAAAGAAGAATCTTCATTTTTCAGCAATGCAAACCTTTTCATAGACATGCCCAGAATCATGGGACTTTTGGAGGACAATATGGCAAAATATGGCATTC
>NW_008238983.1:12057465-12098864 GCF_000691975.1 Corvus brachyrhynchos
GAAAACTCAAGTAAGAAAAACATCAATCACAAGTTGCAGTATGCATTCAGAGTTAAGAGACGTTTTTCCCACTTAAATGGAAATGTTTATATACCCATTGACGTCTCAGTTGATACTGACTCAGTTAACTTCAGCACAAGATGCTGATCAATAAAAATTTAGTGGCTATGAGATAATTGTGGGTGAGACAGAAGTGATTCTGGTTTTTTTCTATCTTTGCAAATAATTAAGAGTATTCCTTTCTTTGAGACATTTTTATTAACAGTTTTACAGCACTTGGTATTAAAAACATATCTTTGAGATACCAGATTGAGAATATATTGCTGCTTTCCCTTCTTCTGTAAACACAAAGCTGTGGTAATTATTGAGCAGTAAAATATGCAAACCTTCTGGATAGAACAAGTTTTTTAATGGTTGATATTCCTATTCTCTTTGTCAAGTGCTCAGAAAAATCCCTTAGCACTCATGTAGTTTCACCTTTGGTCCCTTTCCTCAATACACATTTGACTTACCCTGATTAATTTTAGTATTGTTAATGACCTTGTTAGTGCCTCAGGTGGCCCTGTGCAAGAGAAGACTACAGTGATAGAGTGTCACTAGGGATGCCTCCATCATCTATTGGTTTCTACAGCCCAAAGTTGCTCCAGGCTTGGCTGGGATCCTTGGGAGGGAGCCAGAGCTCTGTTTTGGCCTTCTCACTTGCATGTGTGGGATGTAATGCTAAGCAGGCAGCTCTGTTTTTCTTTCCTACTGGAAGGTTGAAGTCAGCTGGATGGCTGATTAGAAAGATTGTTTGGAACTTTGTCTCTTTAAAAGCTGTTTAGGCCAGAAGCACTGTTTCTTGATCTTTTTTTTCCAGAGTTCTTTTCTTTTTTTTTCAGAGTTGTCACAACTCTGGTGTGCTGTGAGACCTTTTACCACAGGACTCTGAAATATTTAAGGCATCTGTTATTTCCTACATTCCCATGAGTGAATTAATACTGTTGCCCATACTTTACAAATTTCTGCATGGGGCAATGGAAAAAAAAATTGAGGCCGCAGAAACTTGATTCATACCCCTTCACAGTGATTAACTTGTATGTATTTTTTGTATACCAGCACTTCCTAGTGACTTTCTGAAGTTCACAGCAAAGCCAGAGTAGCAGGTCTTCAGTGTCCTTTAGCCTATTGACATTTCTGACCGGCCAACTTGTAGCCTCATTATTCTTTGCTATTGTTTAGCAATGATTGTTTTTAGTAATGATTGTTTAATTTAAGAAAGTAAAAATTTGGGTAAAGAACTGGCCTTTCTTAATGAAATATTTCTGACACATCTTTCTTTCACTTTCTTTCAGGAGTTTAAATGGTTTTGGCCTAGTTTTCCATTATGTAAAAGGATTTGTCTTCCTTGAGGAGTTAATGACATTATTTAGTATTTCTTCAGAGCACTAGAAATGGGATACTTTGATACCACTTGTAAGAGATAATAAAACCCCCCAAAAACATCAGCTGGGCGTAAAAATCTGCATGTTTCTAATAGGAAACTGATTGCCTTTACATGAGTACAAATGCAGTGGGATATCTTTGAAACTGTTCCTTAGATCCTAGTTCTGAAGGACATACACCCTAATGTATTAATAGCCCCATGTGATGTAGGAATATGGGTTTTTATTAAAGAATGGAAAAGACAATTGATTAGATGTTTCAAATCAAGAAGTTAAGTGTCCTGAAAATTTTTTGCCTGCCTTTTTGGTAGGTTTTTATAAGATTATACAAAAAGAAAAGTCAGTATTTGTGAAGGATTTTGTATATTCCTACTTCTTTCTTATATAGGAACCCAAAGCTGAAGAACAATGGCAGGTGTGGAAGGAGATTTTTTTCTTTTAATTCTTCCCTCTAAATTCAATTTTGTGGGAAGAAGGTTCACATATGTCCTTCTGCTCTAACAGGCACTAATATGATTTTAGGATAGATGGGATTCACAGGCTGCTTTTCAGAAATGCAAGAAGCTCTGGCTTCTGATTTTTTTTTCCTGTTCAGTGTTTAGAGTTCTTCATCCTCAACACTATCATAGACTGTGGTTAAAGAATTTCTGTAGGGGCCTATACTGATTGTTTAGTGGTAGTTGGATGATGTTGTTACCAAAATACTGGCAACAGTATTTGGCATGGTGCTGTGGTAGACTCTAAAATAAGACTCAAGCTTTTCTTTGAATAAAAAAATTCCAATCTCACCTGTGTTGTCCATCTTAAATTCGAGCCTGTCTTTGCTTTTGCAGCTCCTTTTTGCTTGAAGCTTTATCAGGAGATTTTGCAGGCTCCTAATGGGGCTTTGCTATGGACTTTCCTGAAACCTTTATTACATGGGAAGATACTGTACAATTCAAACATCAACATGATTAACCTGGTGATGGAGAAGGTGAGTATCAAAAAACCCCACTATTTCTGTGTATTGATTTTGTCTTTGTACTTGGTTTTAAAGGTCCGCTTCTTCCAGGGTAGGAAGAAGCAATTGGATAATTACCTTTCAGAAACATAGATCCAACCTGCCCCCTGAGGTCTCACCTGTTTCCCACTTTAAACTTAATGCTTCTCTTAACTTTTATCCTACTTGTTACAGTGGTTCCAACTCAGTGTGAAAAGCAGAATTTTGCCCAAAGTCCTTTAAACCATGAATAGACAGATTAAATGGAACACATTAGCAAAAGTGTCATGGGAATCATACTGAATCAAGGTGTAGGGTGCAGGTATTCTAGGCAAGCTTTTGCCTTCAACATTTTCTTATGGGAAATGGGAACTGTAATGGGGCATCATAGAGACCTGGGGAAGGGATGCTCCAGGGAAAAAAGCCTGTTCTTAGGGAGTCACTGAGCTGAATTAAAAAAAAAAAAAGAAGAAATCTTCAGTTCATCCTTCCTGATTGTTTCTAACACCAGTATCTGAGTGACCAGTCATAACTGAGGTGCTGTATGTGTGGATGCTGATGATGGTATTCAAGAGTTTTACTGTCTCTGCAGTTCTGTTATGGCTGCTATTCTGTCTTGAGTGTGATTATTGACAGTGACATGTTTCTTCATGCCTAGATTAGAGGCACTTCTGTAAGAGAAGGGTTTATGACTTGTTTTAGATTTCTCTGCAAATTTTGCATTGATCTAAATATATGGCTTTTACCCTGCAATATTAGTTATTGCAAGAATGACAATTTGGATTAATTTAAAATCTGGACAAAAACAATTGCTGCTTATAAGTGGTACACAAAAAGACCATAGTAACTTTAAATACGATGGTAACGATATTCTCTGTAAATTGAAAACTTTGTGGTATTCTGATTTGTGTTCTAAAAAATAGTAAAAAACTAAGTCCAAAACCCCATTCTAGATAGCAGATAATAGATAACTTTATAGTTTCTGTTCTGAATTGGAAAAAAGATATTGAGTGGTTTCATATTTTGCAGTTAAATAACTTAATTTGAGGAACAGGTTATCACTCTGGAGTACAGTATGATTAATTTAAAATTTTTAGTCAGTTAGAAATGAAGCTGCTCTTGATGTTTATAGATGGAAATTCTACAAAGACGAGTCGTAAGAAATGATAAATATTACATATCTTTTTGAAATTATATTCTGTGTTACAATGACATTTAGAATACAGCACTTAAAACATTTCCCCATTATTTTGCCAATTAATATGCCAAACCTCCATTCTTAAAAGCATCTGTAAGAAAGATGAATATCTTCACACACAGTATGTTCCCCCATAGACCTTTAGTGAAATCTGGACTGAGTAATACAGTTCAGGAAGAAGTTAGCTTGTGGGTTGGTTTTTTGGATTTGTTGGTTTGTTGGTTGGCTGATTGGGATTTTTTTTTGGGGTGGGGTTTAATGCTCTGGAACAATAAGAAGATCCTGGTAGAAGCTCTCATTCTCATTATATACTCTCAGGCTCACAGAAGTTCCACCAGCTTATTCAGAAATCTGTATAAATACACTCTTGCCCCTCTTCCCAGTCCTGCAAATCCAACAAGCAGTTATGAATGGGGATCTGTTTATGGGTAAATATGAAAGTAGTGGGAAATTTTCTTCTCTGGTTTTATTACAAAAATCTCCCAGCTGTTCCTTGAACAGAAACAAAAGTTTAAATTCAAAATATTGTCCCCAGTGTCTCAAAAGTGGCTACTAAACCCCAACCCTGTAGCCTTTACAAGCCTGATCTCCTACTGAAATTGGAACAGTTCTAGTTTCCTTCAGAGTGTGTGGCTACATGTCATCTATTTACTAGAAGAAAGAAGTAGCAGATTACAGCTTTGAAGAACACTGATGTTTGTATACTCTAACATATTCTCTAAGATTTCCACATGGACTATTAAATTTGAGACTGTGTAATTGACCTTTCTTCGATAAATTGTGAGGTTGCTGGGTTCGAGTTTCAGAGACGGCAGCAGTTCTACTGTGTGGAGTAATGGTGATAGTCACAGAAACAGGCTGTGGCGATGACTGAGGGTAAAACAGTTCAGTGCCCTATGGCATCCAGGAACTCAAAGGCCACATGTGACGTCTTTGATCTTTGCCTTCACAAAACTTTTTTGCCACTGATGAACTGATCTTATGGAAGTATTTCCTATTTCAGAAGATTCTCAGAGTTGATCTTATATTCAGCACTCATGTTACAAGAACCTTCTGCTGTTTCCAAAAACTTTGGGGTCAGGCTTGCCAGGACTTTACTGCTATAATTTGTCCACTTGCTTTTCAGGTTATATGAATTCCTAGTATTTATTGCTCCTTTGGTGAGTTCTGCATCAAGCACTTCTTCCTCACTTGCTTTTTATTCCACTTCAGACTGCGGCACCTTCTATTTTAATATTTTGTGGTTTTATCTCCCAGCTGTAATTATTTATATTCTCTATTTACTACTACGCTTTATTTTAATTTATTATTAGTATAAAAAAATTTAAAACTTATTTAGATTTCAGAATTATTAGTCTGCAATCCTCTGGTTCCCCTAGCATCTTTATACATATTTTTGCATTTGTTATTTTCCACTTCCCTCATGACAAGGGAGTTTTAATCAGGAGGTTACACTACACTGAGTAGTTCAGCTATTTAATCCTCGAGTGCTTTTGAAATTCTTCACTGGACATTATCTTTTCCTGGAAATTACTTATTGTCAATTTTTTTTAAGTTGTGCTTAAGTTTTTTTTGTGTTAAGTTTTTTTTAAGTTTTACTGTGCACGTTTATTTTTTACTGCTGCTTTGATTAGAGACAGATTGTCCAAAGTGTTCTGCATGTGGAAGGCTTCTGACTCAGGAACTTCCCAAATGCCTGCTGTCATGAATGAAAAAGCAAAAAACACTTTTAAACTAACTCCTCATTTTGCTTTTTTTTTGCCTAACGTTTTGGGTTTTTTTTTTCTTATTTGGATGTAACCTTCCTTTGGCCTAAGGTTTTGGGTTTTTTTTTCTTATTTGGATGTAACCTTCCTTTGAAAGGAAGTTTTCTAGTGGCTTCCTGCTTTGTATTGTGTGTATATATATATATGTGGTCTTCCTCAAATCTTTTTTTGATAAGCAGTAGATATTTGTTCAGTTTCCTCTATGGTGCCTTAAACTCTGTACCTCCTGCACACAACTTAACCACTTTGCTGCTTTTAATTTCTTTGAAATAAGTGTTTACATTACAGAAAGTTCACCTTTTCCAAAAATCCATGCTGCTGCTGTTTTTTTAGTTTCTTGTGTAAGGCAGTTGAATACAAGCACATTATAGTTACTGTAGCTCTTTGAAAGCAATTTCAGCACAAAAATTATTCCTTTGTGCTGCTCAGAATCAAGTCAAGAAGCACTAAGATCTACAGAGCCCAAATCTTACAAGCTGCTTGATATAGTAGTTTCTAGTGGTGTCTGAAAGTTTGATCTCCTTGTGTTCTGGTGTGACCTGTGGTTGCTCTGTCCTAGGGAGAAAGCAATCTCCGAGACTGGCTGCTTGCTACCCTTGCAGCCTTCCTGGTCTCCTTCATCTTGTCACCATCATGCCTGGTTTGTGGGTTTCAATCCATGAGGTTTCTGTGTTGCTTCTGACGGGAAGAACTTGTTTAGTCTATTTGACAGCAGATTTAGTTTAACATTTAGGATCACTTTCTCTTTAACCTTAATGAATTCCATTCTTTGAAGTGGAATAGGGATTCTCATAGAAATTAAATGCGTAATGTTTTTCAGGGAAACAAAATTACATGTAAGGTCTCTTTGGGGCCTTCTGTGTTATAAAGAGGAAAAAAGAGCCACCAGAAGTTGTTTTTTCATGTTGTGCTAAGAGTGGGATTTTGAAAAAGGCACTTAAAATACTATGGCAGAAATTTTATACTTTCAATGGGAATTATTGCAAAAAGTGTGGTCCCAAACTAGAGTTTACAACTCACTGCAGACACTCTTTGCTGGAAAATGTGAACAATTTTTACCATAACAACCATGCTGGATTGTTCTTAAATGCACTTCTGTGACTGATAACAGCAATTTAAACAAAAAGATGCCACAATATTTTCTAGTCTTGAGTATACTTGTGAGCTGTTTAAAACAGGCTGGAAAAAAAAAATTTCCGCTTGTTTGCTAAGAGAGAAATTGTAACCTATGTTTGACTGGGACAGAAAATGTTTTGCTTTACTCAAGTCTTTCCCTGTGAGAGTATTTTGAAACAGATTTATTGATCAGTTGAATTTATTGTCCAAGCTGTCCTTCCAAATTTCATTTTTGTTATGTATTCAGTCGAACTAGTTTGAATAAAAGACCCACAACCGAAAGGCTTTCTTTTGAATATGTCCTAACTGTATTTCTTTTTCTGTCTTTCTGAAGCACCCCCATGGTACTCTCTGTGAAAGAGACACTATAAAATAAATAAGTCTTTATGATACTTCAGGTGGGAAACATGCAGAGCACAGGAAAACTTTGGTTTGCTTGGTATTGAAAAAGATGCTTTTAATTTCTTAAGTAAAAAAAAAAAAAGAGAACGGATATTCTTACTGCTGTTTATCCAAATGAAATGGAAAGGAGTTGCAGAAGATCTAAAGTGTACCAGTTTTTTCTGTTTCTTAAGATTTACTGTGCATGTTTCACTTCATTTGTTTCCCTGCATTCTTTTTCCCAGGCTAATTTCACTTTTGGTTTTGTGGAAAACTTGAAGACTTATTCTGAGACATGGCTTAGGATGTCTGAGGTCTTCAAAACCAGTGGAAATGTTCTCACAGTTTCACGACTGCAGGTTGGTGAGCTGTGGGAAATCCTTCTATTTTCCAACTTTTTGCTGTGTGATCTAGACAGTATTTCTATACACGTAAAACCACACATATATCTATGTGTATCTGACTTCAGGTTTAAAAACAGCTGAAAAAGAGGCAGATTAGCTTTAGGTTATGAACCTATAGCCTGATGCTGAGAAACTTCTGATGTAAAAATAATTAAAAGCAATGTTGCCTCACTATCTCCAGTATCACTCCAGTATCACTGAACAACAAGGGAAATAACATGGTTTTGGTACTTGTTTGTTCATTGCTTATATTTGCCAGCAAAATGTGAAACTGATTAAAAAAACTGATGAGGGAAATATTGACTATAAAATAAAAAAGGCATTCTTGTTACTGGGGTTTTTCCATGCTACATATTTGTGTCTTCCCCTGTGACCTCTCCTAAATCCCTTTCCCACCCCCTGCCATTTATTTGAAAGGTGTGGTGTTAACCTGTTAAGAGGGAAAGACCGAAGACATGGAGAGGCTAAATGACTTCTCCAGTGTTATGCAGGAAATCTTGGTAATGGAACTGAACATTAATGCATATGTATATTTTGTATATTTAGAGAAGGTAAACTTGAGGTGACATCTATCACTTTTCGTTTTAGGAAGCACTTCAAAACAATTTCATAAAGCATTTCATAGAAAGTAATTTGGATATCAACATGGAAAAACTCCTTAAAAAAATGCAAGCATATGGTACGTATATGAAAGTACATGTAATGATTAGCCCTGTTAGACTTCAATTTAGAACTACATTTAGTTGAAATTGAATATTTTACCTGTCTCCGTGATACTTAAGCAAAGTAATAAGAGACTTTACGCTCTTGAGTTAGTCTCAATTGTAATTGTCTTTTTTCTTTTGGGTGACTGGATAGTTTGAATTTCAAATATTAAAACAATATTGGTAACAAGTCAGAAGTGGCAAAGTGTCATGGGAGAGTCCAAACATATCATCTATACTTAAAAGGAGTGAAGGGAGATATAAACCCAGTAGCCACAGTTCCATTAGGTAGAAGTATATTTTTGTAGTACATTTTGAAGGAAATAAATAGAAAATGAGATTGGATAGAGTGTGTTTGATCAAAAAGTCTCTGTGGGTTTTTTTCTCCATTTATTCAGAATCAGTTGAGTGTGGTGCCCTTGAGCCTCAGAAAAGCCTGAGAGGGTTATAACCAGGGAGCTGCATTGTCAATAGGAAGCAACCAGGGTCAGTCCCAGCCCTGGGATAGCCCAGTGGGGCCGTGGGGATGATGCTGAGGGCAGAATATCAACCTGTGGGAAGCAGTGTGGGCCCAGGTCCATGCCCAGGTCCAGAACCAGGTGTGTAGTGGTAGGAGCTGCAACCTGGAGCAGGCCCAGGCCCAGCTCTGTGCAGCTCTGTTGGAAAGAAGTGGCCCTGATTCATGGGTCTGCATGGGTCTGCCCAGCAGCCTCCCCCTGGGCACAGCCATCCCTGGCTGGCCCCTTTCTGCGTTGGTAGTGAACCCTGGCAGTCAAACAGAGAGCCTCCAGGGTTAGATAGATAGCCCAAGGAGAATGTTTCTTAATGGAGAAGAAGGGAAGCTATTATATTGACTAATTTGGGATATTCAAGGATTTAAGTAGGAGAAGAGAAAGGATTATGCTGTAAAATTAAGTTACTTAACTATTTTATACGACTTTGATAATTGAAAAAAGTTCAGTATGTCCAGCTGTCAGTAAGGTAGGTGCACGATCATTAAAATGCTTGCTAGCATGTGCCAGAAGGAAAAGTTTGTACTGAAGCAGAGTCCAATGTCATTTAAGAAAAGTTCATGATTTTGACGATCAGAAAGAGGGAAAAGTGGGATAAAATGCAGTAACAGACAGTATGACATCATGGACAAAGGGAGCAGGGTACTTCCTAGAGGAGGATTGTGGTAGAAAGGACAGATCTGTGTGGTTTCAGTCAGTGGTGTTAGGAAAATTATGAGCCAGACACGAATCTGTTCCAGTCACTTTCTGGAGGAGGGCAGTGATGAGCTCTCAGGCACCCCCACAGAGGGACTTTGTGACCCTCATTGCTTTGAAAAAATGGACTTTACAGAAATACAGGTCATTAAGTCTGCTTTACAGTCAAAGAATTAAGAGTACTGCTAAAATAAATTAAGTGTACCTGAAGTACAGCTTTTATTGGTTTTCAGTATCTGCCTCGAGGCAGGAGATGGACAAAATCCATGGAAACTCTTGAGAGCTTGTAAATTAAGTGTGTTCTCAGTCTTAAGTTGTACTGCTGCCCAGAGCTGGTACGGTGTTTTGGTTTGACTCTGGCTCAATGCCAGACACCCATGAGAGTCGCTCGCTCACCCGCCCCTGACACAACTGGGTAGAGGAGAGAAAAAAATTAACAAAGGGTTCATGAGTTAAGGACTGGCAGAAATAATTTTTCGGGGGAGCCTGAGTGCTGGAGAGCTAGCCAGAGTAATGACACATACACCGATATGATTTGAGCATCGTTCTCCCGTTATTGTTTACCTACACAGGCTTGTATCTACTTTTGCAAAGATTCACACCCAGTCCCTCTAGACGGCCTCTAATCCGTGGGGGAGCCGACCAGTGTATTGCTTTGCCAAGGACTTCCAGGGCTGCCTGCAGCCAGGTGCTTTCCAGGCTTGGCTGCAGCCAGGGGCCAGTTCAGGGGTTTTTCCTCAGCAACCCTGGGTTGTCCAATTTTTCCAGGGGTATCATATGCCCCTGTTCCACAAGGAATCCCTCTACAATAATTCAAGTGCAAAACAGGCTCAACTTAAGGTTTCAAAGTGAATTTATTACTAACTAAGAGTCAAAGGAGGATAGTGAGAAGTAAAATAAGTCCTCAGAACACCTTCCCCCCCCCAGCCCCTCCCTCCTTCTCACCGACAGCACAGGGAGACAGGGCATTTGGTCAGTTCATCACCGAATTTCCTCCCACTGCTCCAGGAGAGGAGTCTTCTCCTGTGGGCCGTGGGGTCCCTCCCACAGGAGGCAGTTCTCCCTGAACCTCTCTGACATTGGTTCACTCTCAAGAGCAGCAGCCACATCGCACCTCCTGTAGCATGAGCCCCTCCCACGGGTACACAGTCGTCCCAAAAGTGCTGCGCCGTGGGTCTCTCTTTCCATGGGGTGCAGTCCTCGAAGGAAGGGCTGCTCCAGCCTGGAAGCAAGGGCTGTCTCTCTCCACTGGGTCTTCCACTGGATCACAGCTCCCTCCAGCCATCCACCCGCTCCGGCACGGGTACCTCCCCCACAGGCTGCGGGTGGATCTCTGCATCCCCCGTGGATCCCCATGGGCTGCAGGGGCACAGCTGCTTCACCATGGTCCTCACCATGGCCTGCAGAGGAATCTCAGCTCTGGCACCTGGAGCACCTCCTCCCCCTCCTTCTTCACTGACCTTGGTATCTCCATGTTGTTTTTCCTCACATGTTCTCACCTCCTCCTCTTCTCTGACTGGAAAAAAACTGTGTGACTTTATTTTGATTTTCTTCTTAAATATGTCATCATAGAGGCATTGCCAGCCTCTCTCATTGGCCCAGGTTTGGCCACCAGCATGTCCCCCTTCAGAGCCATCAGGGATTTGCTCTGCTGGACATGGTGGGAACTTCCAGGACCTTCTCAGAGGAGTGACTTCTGTGGCCCCTCAGCTACCAAAAACCAGGCTGTGCCAAACCAATACATACAGTCATGGTTGGTGTGAGCTGGTGTGGCTTTTCTTTTGCAGACAGGTTGTGAGATTTAGTTGAAATTGGCCTTGGTTTGAAGGCTTTGTTTGAAGACTTGGGCTGGCTGTGCACTCTTTCATTAAGAAAAATGGCAAATGGCATCTGGAATTCAAACTGGAAAGAATCCGTGTTCCATGTCCTCCTTAGGCAAGCGAATCAAATTTGAATTTACTTTCTCTTCAGATGATTTTCTTAACCAGTGAACTGCTGGCTTGTCTGGGTTGGGCAAAGCTCACGCCTCAAGGTGAAGATGGATCATAATACAGCTAAAAACCGAAGCCTGCAGAAACACAATATTGGAAAGATAGGATGTAGGAAAGAGCAAGTCTCTAAAACTGCAGGGCCTGCTGGAAACAGCTGTCTCAATCTATCAGTTGAGTAATAACTGGATTTGGTTTCTGAGGACCTAACACTGAGAACTACATGAGAGGTTACGGACAAACCAGATTCCATTAAATAGTTATCATGATCTCTGGAATTATCAGATCCATCCTCACTGATGCCGACAACATCACAGAAATCTGTACCTGTGTTTCTCAAGCTTTTTAACAGAACTAAGGAGATTCGATAATATGCAATAAATGGTTTATAGTTTGAATGGTCAAGACAGAATATGATTTAAGTGGAGTGGGTTATGAAACTAGAATTTCCTTATTTTAAGGGAATACAGTTGACAAAATTAACATCATATAAAAACTGAAAATCAATATGGGCTATAGATCACAAGAGCTTTTATGCCTTTGTGAAACTGATCTCTCCAAAGTGCCAGAGCACTCCTCTGCATTTACATGTTGATTATACTTCTTTGTATAGATTCACTTGGTCATTTTACTTCTTGAAAAATGATATGCACTCTTATTTTTATCTTAGTCTGTATATTTTTTGTTCATTTTATTAGTCCATAATAATGTGTAATTTAACTGTAAACCTCTGTTCTTCTGTTTGTTTTTTAAGAAATTTCATTAATCTTATATTGCATCAGCTGTTTAGTCCTGTAATTACCTAGCTTGCATTAAATTAAAGTCTTGAATATATCCATATGTTACTGGTTTTACCATTCACAATCTTTTTTTTTATCCAAAACTCCAGTTTTCTAAAATCTCCTGATCTCTGTGATTGTCTTCTAACTAAAGCAAATATTCCCTTCTTTTGTCACATCTTCACTCTCATTCAGCTGACTTCTAATTGTCCTCAAATACAAGTTGCTTGTATTTGTATCTTTTTTAATTTCTCTGCAATGCTATAAAAATTTTAACAGACTTAGTGACGTTATTCTCCCTGCTACTCCTGCTATAAAGTGTCATGGACAGAGTGGATAGATGTAGAACTCTTCCAAACTCTATAAAATCATCATGCTGCAAGACCTTGCAAAGTTATCAATTTCTAAACGTGTTTAACAGGGTTACTATGTCAGATTTACTCATGTGGAGCAAGGTAAATATTTAGCTGAGGGGTGAAAAGCTTGTGGTTTTCTTTTAAAGCCCTTTGCTTCCTAAGCTAGCTGTGTGTGGGCAAGACAATTATTTTCCTCTATCCTTGCTTTGCAGCCCAGCAACTTGGAATAATTTTCTACCAACTTTATATAAACCCTATTCCACTAGTACTTGTGAGCTCCTTGCTGAGCACAGTCCTTACAAACCTTCAGGAAGGCACTGGAAGGCATTTGTGCTGCAAGCTCCTCTTTTAAAGTCTTACTTGCTGAATGTCTCTCTCATCCTTCTGCAATTTCTTCCAGATGTGAAGTTTTTTTTTCACTATCAAGGACTCTCCCTTAGAGAGGGCTGCATACGACTCAGTATACAACAGCTAGGGTGATGAAAAAATAAAACCAAAACAAGCATCTTTCTTTTGTGCTACCCCTCTGCTGCCCACACTGTAATGAAGTAGTTTTGTGTGTATTTAGAAGGCAGGAAACAAATAGCTGTAATGTCATCACTGAAAACTGTGCCACCACCCAAATCTTCTGATAACTAAAAACTTCCTTCTAATTTTTGACCTAAATTTATTTATTCCTGATTTATTCAAATTTATTTTTCAAGCAACTTTTTATTTTACTTAAATAGCACTTCTACCCGAAGGTTTTACATAAACCATTTATATTTCCTTCCAGTTACTTAATAATAGGTTAAACCAGCTGAGTGGAAGATGAGGGCTGACTTGGTTTTTAACAAAATATAAAGATAATAGTGAACACAGATTTGCCATGTTTTTCATTCATAATTGCTACATTTATAAATGAGAAAGAAACAAGGTCATCAATTCTATAGATCTTGATTTTAAAACTTTCATGTAGATGGCATTTTTTCATATATGTGTTTCCACGAGAAATATTTAGGTATACCACACTCCAAGCCAACACCAATATAGGTGTTATTTCTTATGCTAAAATATTCAACAATTTAACTCACGAGAGAAGCTTTATTTAGCTAATTATTGATTTCAAATTAAGGTCTTGTGTGTATATATATCACTGAATGATAGAATGCTTTCAGTAGGAGGGGACCTTAAGGATGATCTAGTTCCAGCCCCTCTGCCGTGGGGCCACCTTCCGCTAGACCAGGTGGCTCAGAGCCCCATCCAGTGTGGCCTTGAACACTTCCAGGCTTGGGGCATTCACAACTTCTCTGGGCAACTCGTTCCAACCTAAACCTACTCTCCTACAGTTTAAAGCCATTGCCTCTTATCCCCTTGCTATACATCTGCCCTTGTAAAAAGCCCTCTCCACCTTTTTTGTAGGCCCCCTTCAGGTACTGGATGGCCACAATAAGATCTGGAAGGTGCTATGGTGTCTGTCTGGAGCCTTCTCTTCTCCAGGTTGAACAACCCCAACCCTCTCAGCCTGTCTTCATACAGAAGAAAGTATATTGGGCTACATATAATTACATATACCTATATAAAAATATATACGAAAACTTAACCCTGCCACTTGGGCTTAATATTAGGAATATTCTCTTCTCTCTAATGCTGTAAAAGAAGGAGCAGCATAGGTGTTTCCTTTATTGTCCTCCTCAAGGATAGTCATAAATAAGACATGTATCATCTCTAGTCAGTTCTGGTTTCTCTCAACATATGAATTCACCCTGTCACTGTTTGCCCAGCTGTTGGACTCTAGACTGTCAGTTCCTCTACTTTTTCTCCTTGTGCACTTTACCCTTTCTCACTGTCAATCATGCCTCTTCTTCAGACTGTTTCATACATTTTCCACTTATCTGCCTTCTTATTGTAATATTTCCTGTGCTGATGCTGAGTAACATCTATGATCCAGCATTTGTCTGTCACCACTGTCATCATAGGAGGTCATCACCTATTCTTTTTAAAGGCTGTATCTTCAAGTGAGTCTTGAAAAATTTAAGATGGAAAATTGTGTTGGATGTTTTATACATGTTTTATAGCATTGCTTACTACCTGAGAAATTCAGATGCTTTCATCAAATCCAGATGAGTTAAGATTGTTTCTAGATCATGCTATCCTTCTGGTCATTCTCTCAAACATAAGGACATAGCATTATCCCTACATTCTTTACCAATAGAGGGAGATCTGAATTCCTCCAAAGGCTGAGTGTTTTTTTGCAAACCAGGTTTTGGTTGAGGCATATGTTCATCCTGGATCCATGGATAAGTGAAAATGTAGAGATTATTAGACCTTTTTCAGATGCTTTTAGATGTAGGACTCCTGTTAAAATGCTTATGCTCTACAGAGCATGGTTCTTGAAATATTCACAGTGTCAAGGACAAAAGAACTCGATAAGATGTTACCAAATGAGAGATAAATATATGTTGTGATGTCTGAAGTACAGTAATTCCCTTGTATTTGTGTGAGTGAGTAATTATGGAAATGTATGAAAATGTTAGAAGTCCTACAGTTTCATGGGTGTGGTCTCTTTCTAGAACTTTGCTAGAATCTGTTACTTTTTTGTTCCTCTGAAATTGAAGGAAAGCGCAGCTGAGGGCTTGTAAAAGCCACTGGAACATGAACTGCACTTCCACAAGTTCACACTAAAATTTCTGTATTTTTTAAAATTCTTTTTTTTTTCAATACAATGTGCAAGTGACAACACACCTTTCTGTTCTGATCATTGAAACTAAGCAAGTCCAATTTGTTTCCTCATCTTAGAAACGATGATGAACAAGATGCTTAACAGCTCAGCAAGTAAACAGATTGACCTGTTGACACAGCTTGTAGTAAATATCTCTCCCTGTGTGTTACTGGACCGTTTCCAGCCTTTTGACTCTGTTGAGAAATTGGAGGAGAAGGCTCATGAACTCATGCAGGAAAACAATCTTTTGGCTAGTAAGTACCTTATGTAAAATGTATTTTTACAGAAAACTTCAGATTTTGTAGTTGTTGTCTGTGTTTATTGATAGGGTAGGTTAAGGTAACACAGTTTCAAAGCATGCACTAAATAACATAAAATTCAGTCACATTAAAGCACATTTGAATGCTCTAATGTAAGCTGGAAAGACTAATTACATTGTTTTAACTGGGGAATGGACAAATTAATCATTGAAGTTTCTTATTTCTAACAAAATATTTAAAAGAATGATCATAAATATTTGAAGAAGAAAAAGATGAAAAAATGTGGAATACTGAAGAAAATTAACAAAATGACAAGAATATCTAGTTTATCTAGTTTACACCCTTTAAAAATTTAGTTTTTATATTCTTGACTTTTCAAAAAGGAGGAAAGAGAGGGGTTTTGGTAAGATTTACTGTTAAACCAACGCCTCAGAGAAATTAGTTTGTTTATTCAGAGTAAATAAATTCTTAAGGAATTTCTTTTCTTGCCTGGGGTTAAATTTTCTCTCTTTTTCCTGCATTATGTACTTATTGCTGATAATCAATTAATTTTACAAAAGATTTAAAAAGGCAAGAAATTTCCTTGAAATTTTCCTTTCTTCAAAGAAAGAAATGGACAGATAAATCTTGGCCCTCAGAAAATTGAATTATAAAATTCTAGATCCATTTTGCTTCCATTTACCTAGGGAAGGGTCATATGCTAATATAAGCCAAGACATTTCTTGTGAGTATTTTTCAGTACTGTGACCTTATTATCTCTTCACATTATTAGAGAGAGAGAAGATGGCATTTTAAGGAACCTAATGTGTCCAACATGTCAATGTTACATGCTCTGATGTGGGCATACATTCCTCTCCATACAAGGATGTTAAACTGGAATGGAATTTCCCTTTCTTTGTTTATGGTCTTCAGAGCCTTTGTAGCCTCATGGAATGTCTTAGAAAATCAACTGTTTGTGTAAATGGGAAAATGAGATTGGCCAGTTGAAAGAAAAAAGCTTTGCAGTAAAGTATTCTATCTTTTATTAGCTTTCGGACGGTAGGTAAGATATCTCTCCCTTTTACTAAGGAAGAAAAGGGCAACATTTTGCATCTATGCAGAAGTCCTAAAACGTCTGGGTCACCCTAAAAGAGAGCACAAGTAGTTTCATGTATTTGGCTTAATCTTTATGAAAGCTGCGTATTAAGCTTTCATCTGTTTGGTAGGGTTTTTTTTTCCTTTATACAGAGCTAAAGAAAACAAACATACAAATTCTGCTGTGCTAAACTAGAAGTTTTGCAATTGACTTGAAAATTATTATCAGAGTAAATTTTAGTGGGTTGGTATGTTTTCTTTGTCATCTACTTATGAAAGTTGCTATCCTTTGATGGACAAATTTTATGGCTGCTGCTTTTGCTGTTGAACTGATATCAGTCCCCCAAAAAGGGTGAAAAGTGGATGCAAAGAGAAAACTGCAGTTCAAAAAAATACAAATCACCTCAAATAAAAATGATTCTTACAAACCCATTCATCATGTGAATAAACTTTTACATTTCTCATTCATGTATGTAAAAAATGGGTCTCTGAAACCTGCCATTTTTGGGCTTGGGATCAAGAAAGTTTGGAGGCCTGCCCCGGCAGATGAATGTATTCTATATCATATGGTAATTAGCCATGAATTAGCTATGGAAATAGCATAAATTATATAAACTTAGTTATGAAACTTCCCTTTTTCTTGTGTCAGGTATCATCTTCTATACGCCAGAGGACAAGAATCAAGATTCTAGCAATCTCCTTCCAAGACACATTTCATATACAATTAGAACTAGTGTTCTCTACAGCATGAGAACAGATTTGATTAAAAACCCAACATGGAAATCCCATCCCCACAAGTTGCCAGCTGATGGGTTTAAATACAACCATGTCTTTATTCCTCTTCAAGACATGATTGAAAGGGCAATTATTTCAGCACAGACTGGGACAGACACCTCAGAGACAGCAATTCAGGTGCAAGCCATGCCTTACCCTTGTCATACCAGTGATCTGTAAGTAAACTTTCAGCTTTTTAATTTGATGTATTATCCTTATTAGATTAGTTCTAGAGAACTTGGGATCCTACTAGGTTACCACTCTTTAGTGGGAGAATGTGTATCTCTGCACAGGATTAAACAAGTACATCCAGTACCAGAGTATTACAGCATAGCAAATATTGTCTAACAGCTGTGTTTAACATAACACATTATACAATGTTTGTCTGGAAAATGACCCCTTACAAAATGTTTGCAGCCATAATATGGAGTAGTCTGCTGGACAGAGACTGTGTCAACATAGTGTGCAATTAACTTAGATTATTCTAAGAGATCCCTTTTAAATCCTTAGTAGTCCTGTACACAAACTGTAAATTGGTCCCTTCAAGGGTGAAGTTGATGAAGCAAAAGTGTAGGGTTGTTCTCTGTAAAACTATCAAAACATCCCAACTATTAGATTTTAAGATTAGTCAGTGGTAATAAATTTGTTAAAATGGAATAAAAATTGACTGGGTCATGTTATTTCTCATTGTCCAAATATATTACTTTGCCATCAGCAAATTACCCTAAAGAGTAATTATATCAGTTGTATTGTTTTAAATACTAATATATATATAATAATATATATATGTAGCACCAATACATACATTTAGCTTATTACATAAAAAATAATTTTAGAAAGTAATTCTAAACCAGAACAGGAATAAATCTTATTGTTCATATCAGTTCTTATTTTGTGCATATTTTGAGAACAGTTCCAGTATTAACCTGTTAACATTCTGCTAGGAAACAGTTTACCTTTGAAGGCTGAAAACTCTTCCTATATGTTCTTTCATAGTTTCTTGAACAACATAGGGTTTTTTTTCCCACTTATGATGATGTTAACATGGATGGTTTCAGTTGCTGGCATGGTTCGCAAGCTGGTTTATGAAAGAGAAATTCATCTGGAAGAGGTAAGAGGCAGATTAACCTCTGAAAAGAAAATATATTCATATAAGTGCAGTGAAATGCAAAAATTTTGAGGTACTTTTATGTACTCATAATCCAGATGGCTTTATTTTCACTTGTTTCCTCTGGGCAGTAGGTTCTAGTTCTAGCTGTCAATTCAGATTCACAACATTGTTTGAACATCAGTATGCAAATATTGTCCATGAGAGAAAAAGCAACAAGCAAAAGTTGAAGCTGGAAAGTGTTATTTGGGAAGGCCTTGTGATTAGAATGTTTTTTGTTTTGGATTCTTTTTCAGTTTTTGCTCTATGTAGTCTGTAATGATAAAACTGCCTAAACCAAGTTAAGAATTTGTCACGTACTGTGTAATTATCAGAAATATAAGGGAGATGGCATACAAAAGAAAAAAAAAGAGAAACAATTATTTGCTTCTATCAACAGCTAGTCTTCACAGGTGGCAAGTATACGGAAGGACAGGGTCCTTGTGGTACATTTTCTAAAGGGATAAATACACCTTTTCAAGTATTACACTGATTTCACCATATTAGCAGAATTACTGCTTGAGTAAGATTTTTAATGTGGGGAATAATTGAGGAGTTATCTAATTTATCTAATATTTCTGTTGTAAGATAAAATTTTTTAATGCTTCAAAATATTAAATCAACAATAATAATTTTGATTTGACCTTATGAGAAACACTTCAGAGGTTTTATTCAATTGTATCTAAAAGCAATTTTTTTAAAAAAGATATATACTTCATACCTGGCTAAATTATTATTTGCTGGTAGTACATAAAGATTATAAACTGTATTTTTCTTTCAGAAGAGCAACAGGATGGGAAAAAAAAAATTCGTTTATACATTGCTATGGGCATTTTCAGTATGTTTTAGAGTATAAAAAGGCAAACTCCTCACTAGAAGAACCAGTAATCTGACATCTGGTCCTGAAACCCTATGCAAAAGAGGGTTGTGCTGAGCACTATGACTCCTCGTGTTCATGTGTGATGATCTCAGAGGACTGCCCTGCTCAATACTGTGACTGATCCAGGAGAGAGCACAGGACAAGGGAAAAGAAACAAGAAATTTAAAGGGAAGATAACATCCTTTGGGAAGCTCATAGTGTCTTGGTGACAACATGTTTAAAACAGAAAAACAAAAAGAAAGTTGGTTTCCTAACTTTAACTCTCTTTGCTATGTTGTCTTGCAGTATATGAAGACAATGGGTGTGTATCCAGCCATTCATTTCTTTGCTTGGTTTTTGGAGAATGTCATTGTGCTCACAGTAAGCAGCTCTGGTCTGGCCATCATTTTAAAAGCAAGCGGTATCTTTGCTTATAGCAATGGCTTCCTTATCTTCCTTTTTCTCCTGGAATTTGGAGTTACAGTTATCACATTAAGCTATTTTTTGGGGGCATTTTTTAGCAGTGCCGATACAGCAGCTCTGTGTGCCAGCCTTGTCTATATGATCAGCTTTTTACCCTATATAGTTTTGTTGGTCTTGCAGAACCAGCTGAGTTTCACCAGCCAGATTATAATGGTAAATATTTCTTCTTCTTTTCTAACTTTTCCTCTAACTATGCTGTGAATTTCTATAGTTTCAAAACTTTAGACCATAATGTACTTATTTTTTCCCATGTTTCTGTTTGCTTTTGTGATCACTGGAAATAAATCACACTAATAAATCTCCAGCTGAGAAAATATTTGAAGGTAGAAAGGAATGAAAAATAAATTGTCAGGGCAATTTTGTAAACCTACAGAAAATATCAGGGATTTGCATTCCTCATGCTCATGAGTTCTCTTAGTGTCTTGACCTCAAAATATTTGTAACATTAGTGTATTTTCAAGATCAACTGGTGACATGCCACTTCTCAAAGTCATTATTTGTTTGGAAGAAAACTAGTGATTGATTTTCTGTTAAGTATAATTGGAGAATAGATCAGAAATTTGTCCAGCCATATAATCTGAGGTATATGTTTCTTTGGCATAGGTTCTTTAGGTCCTTTTCTGTTTTTTGTATCCCAAAGGCTGTTGTACGTCTTTGTATTGTCCTAACATACTGTATCCCTGAACGTGACATCAAATATCACCATCATATAATGAAAACCATATTTCACACATTATGGCTTCACTATTTCAAAATAACTCGATAAATTAAGCTGGTGGAATAATTAATACACTATTAAAAAAATGCTCATTTTTTCAGTGTCAGTTGGTCAGATAAAATAATACTTTCCAGTATTAATAACTAGGTCAGTGGAGCTCTGTTAGGTGGAGCAAATACTACTGAGGTTTTTTGGGGGAGTATGATTAAAACATAAAAGGAAATAGCAACCATTAGCCTATGTGGAGGAAAAAAATGTCTGTTTAATTTGTGCTTGCATTTAGTATCACAATATATTTTATTTCATGGAACTTGTTAACAACATGATTTTATTTGATGTTTACATCCTCTTTCTCCTCTGGTGTTGTAGTGTCTTCTTTCTACAACTGCATTTGGGCAAGGAATATTTTTCATTACATATTTTGAGGGCCAAGAAATAGGTAAGCTCTTTGGTTAGGAGAAAAGCTTTATAATTATTATTTCAAAAACTCCAGTTGGAGATGTTTTTCAATTTGTTCTGAAAAAAATCTCTAACGAGTTAATAAGTTAGATCAAGTTCAGGTACTTAAAGGACTGTAATCCTTTTTTTTTCTATTATGGTGAGATCAATATTGATGACAGCAGATGTTTCGAACTATTGAAAAAGTATCATAATGATACAACTGCTGGTAAGAGTGGAAGAGACAATTGCAGAAAATATTACTTAAATGTCCCACCAGACACTTCATCAAAATGACTCATCTTTACTGAAGGAAGGGAAAAATGTGTTTTGGGAAAAACTACTTTCCTTAACAATTGTAGAAAAAGAATTGTAGAAGCAATACCATGACCCATTGTACTGCAAACAAAGCAGCATTTTCAGTAAAAAAAGTGAAATATTTTAAATAAATTAACGACTTTGTTACTTTTGTTTTTCATTTAGTGGTGTGGTCGCTTTCTGTAGTAGTAGTGTTTGCACCTTCTTTTTTCCTTTCCTGTCTTCTGCAGTGTAATAATTTTATGAAGCAATTATTCAGTGAGTTCATTCCTGTTTACCTCTGAAAGCAGTCAATGCACACAATGCTTCTTAGTTAGAATTCACAGATTTAAATTTTCAGATTTAGCATTATAGAAATGACATTAACTTTGTGTAATCCTTTTCTTTAGATCAGCAGAGTGGCTTAAAGCCTGATTCATTGATCAGTGCCCCATTTTGTCAGTGTTGTAGTTCTTTTTCTTTTGCCAAATTAAGAGCCAGCTAAAACTTCATAAAAAGCTTTCTACAACAGCTTCTCTACATTTGCCCAGCAGCAGTGTCACCTGCTGTTCTAAACACAGGCTTGTAGAGGCATAGAAATCTATTTCTGTTCATTGGGATTACTGTTATTTACTATGATTTGTTTTGTGCCAGTGCTTAAATACCCAGAAGTGTGTGGTGTTGATGTGTTTGTGATCTTTAATGCTGTACTGATTTAGCTTTGACCTTTAAAAAAATCATTATTATTACTACCAGGAATTCAGTGGAATAATGTGCACCAGTCAGTGGCACAAGGAGGACACATGACCTTTGGATGGATGTGCTGGATGATGTTGTTTGACTCCATTTTATATTCCGTAGGTGGCTGGTATTTCAGCAGTATTATTTCTGGTAAGATCATAGACTTGTTCTTATTTCATGCTTTTGAAGAAGTTATTTAATAATATTCCTCCGTTAATGTCTCTACAATGTAAACAGATCAGCCACCATAGGAAACACTTATTGTGGTACTGTCTTCCTTGGTTTTATGCAAATAAAACAAAAATTATGTCTTTTTCTGAGTTAAGGATCTGTTGCGCAAAACTGTCTGATTTTCTTTAGGGACTGGAAAACACCATCATCCTAAATACATAAATATTGACTAGAGCTAACACATGGACTAGAATTTGTAGCCAGGCATGAAATATCTTTTGTTTGTTGATGGGTAGGCCAAATATTTGATAGAATTAGGAATTTATTGGATCCTCAGTAACAGAGCTTAGTCTAGTAGCGAAACCTCCTGTAAAAATGGTGACTCTTCTGAGTCAGTACTTGGGCTGAAACCTATGAACAGCAGCATGTTTTCAGATCAGAAAAACTTTGGACAGCCTGGTAACTGTATCTTGCTCCCAATCTGTCCACTGTCCAGTACATAAAGAAAACAAATTGATTTTCAAGTATATTTTCAGAAAGTAGTGGTGTGTTTTTAAAATTTTTTTCATGACCCAAGTTTTACAACTCTTATTGAGTTGGTTGATTTATTATTAATCATAGCCTCATGCCTCACTGTATGTTTTACCTTTCCTCTGATTTGCATATGTCACTTTTTTTTCTGGCTATTTTGTTTTTTTTTTTAATTGAAAGTTAATTTTGCCTTGAAAAACAAGGATGGGTGGAATAAGCAACTGAATTTTAAAAACTTTATCTTAAATTGACATTTGCCCTTCAGTGTCAAAGCAATGGCATTCCAAAGAGAGAGTCTGTTTTGTGATGGGTAAGTGATGCCTGGAAAGATCAGGCAATGCCAAAGATTAGGTTGTACATAGGAGTATGTTTTTGCCTTTTCTGTTTATGTGACACAATAAGTGCTTCCTGTGGTGGCTGATTTGTTTGCATTTTGCAGATCTTAATGGAAGAGCTGGTGCAATGGACTATTTTCATAATAAAAAATTAGGCTCTTTGTCCTGGAAGAGTATTTGGTGAATTTTCATTCCTATGCGTTACAAGATTATGTTAAGTCTATTATTCTGTTACACTTTGAAACTGATTTGGAGACAGGGTAAAGCATTCCTGGAGTTTGATTATTTTATGGCAGGACCTGATTTTATGACAAAATGACTGTTATTACACTTTATTAAAATTTTTAAGCAGAGCCAAGTATTTGGGCTAGTTAAATGGTCTAACCAGCTCATTGTAAGCAATAATAGGAAATTAGTAGTCGACAAACAGATGCAAAATGACTATCAATTTTTCAACAGTTTATATCATAATTCTAATATAGGAAAGTTTGGATTAAAGAACCGATGGTACTTTCCCTTTACTATTTCCTACTGGAAGAAGCTGTGTGGTACAGAGAGAAGCAAGAGACATTATCTGAATTCTAATATGTTTTTCTTCAATGAAAACTTCCAAGAAAAAGGTTTGTAGAAACAGAATTTGAACAATGGCTTTCTTTTGAATGGTGTGCTAGTCATGTTCACTGCTTTTATCATTGCCTGGTCCTGTATTATATGTTTAGATCTTGTCCTTTTCTCTCTTTTATTATTTAGTATATACTACAAATATTACATAATAACTGCTACATTATACTACCCCCTGTAATGCTTGATTCATTCAGTGAAAACTATTGTACAGAAACATTTAAGAAAATGCTTTAAAAGATGTAAAGTAAGTATCTCTTGGGTTCATCCTGTGCCAGTGTATTGGCTCTTTGCTTTGTTTGGATCTTTTAGAGTTCACAGAACCCTTTCATACTCTAACTGAATCTGAAACGTGTTGGGTTTTATTACTTTTTTAAAATTTGCTTCTTGATTCATTGGAAAAATTAACTTTGTTAATTTCTTTCCCTTCTGTTTCTAATTTCCCTCTTCTATAATCACTGTTCTTTCTGTCTCTGCTTCTTAGCCTTTTGTCTGGAAAGCTGTTATTGTAACTAATTTTTATCTGCCTCCAGATACTTTCACTGCTCTTCTATGTATGTTCGCTTGCTTACAGTTAATTCAGATTTTTTCACATTTTTTCCCCCTATCCAGTTCCTTTAAGGACTTTTTCACATGTAGTTTAGATTTTGGAAATGAAGGAGTAAGTCATTCTTACCCATATTCCATCTTGGGCCTTAGAACAACACGAAGGGTTGTGTTTTTTGGAAGTTACAATAACTTAGAAATGATCCAGTTGTCTGTAGCATAGCTGAAGAAGCTGAACAACGCAGCAGTTTTACACAGAGGTGTCTCCTGGATTAGAGCAGACTTCAAAATGTCTTGAGGTTCATTTAAACACTTGTGGAAAAACTATTTTTATGAGTTTAGTCTGAATTTCTGCAATTTGGAACAACTCCATTTTGTTAAGATGATTGAGTTTGGTCCTTACATAAAATGAAGATTTCCAGGGTTTCCCTTTGAGTTTACCACATAATCCGTGGAAAACAAAGACATAAACTTCTCTGCCTGACCAGTTATTAGTGTGGTTTGTGCCTCAAGCCATCTACGTGATTGCCTACACTTGTTGGGTCACTTCTCCTCATGTCATGTGGTGGATAGCAAATTGCCTGTGTGTGAATGCTAAAACTGTCATGCAGAAAAGGAGCTTGCTGTCTTTAAAAGAATTGCATGCCATTGTACTGACAGTGGGATAAATGCATCCATGAAGAATTTTCTTGGAACAGCAAAGTGACTTCAGTTGTTCCATACAGCCCAGGTAAGGGCTGGTTCCAGGGGCATGGAGAGCATTTAGGAAAATTACAGGTGTGTGAGGGAGGAGCTGGAAGTGTAGGTCCTACCAGTTGGAACTACAAGTAGAGCAGCTCTGGCAGAGACCAGCGTGTTGAGTACCCTCTTGGAACTCCCCTGTGGGGAAGTCCCAGGGTAATCAGTTTAGTGCTTGCAAGTAACTTGGGGCTCTTCCTCTGAGTCTTTCCTGAGGCCCACTCTGCACTTGAATGCTTGTTAATTTACAGGATGAAAATTTAGGAAACAGTGGAAAGGTACCTGGAAGAGAGGTGCAAGGTTAGGAAGATCTCAGTAGTGTCACAACTGCTGGTAGTACCTTGCTAGCAAGTGACCTCAAGTTTAGAAAGAATTTTTGACAGAAGCTTAAAATTGAGTGTGAAAGGAGCAAAAAAACTTCTTCATGCACAGCATAAACAAACCAATCTTTGAAAGAACTATGTAATTTTTTATTTATAATTTGATTTATATAATTCAAGCTTTTTATGTATAGCATAATTCTCTGTTCTTGTAATGTTTACATTTTATTTATGTAAAAGTGTTGCAAACAGTATAACTATAAACCGTAAATATTTTATATAAATGTATATTCATAAGGATAATTCTCTCTTCTCATAATTCTCAGGCATAAATGTTGTTTCTTTGGCATAACATTCCAATCTGGCTTGTCTTTGCTTAAAAAGAAAATAAGCCAATCAACGGCCAGATCTCTCAGTTGTAAAGAGTCAATAAAATATTACACATTGATAATGTAATGGCCGCTGATTGACTGTGCTCATGTTTGGAAAGTAGTGCCACCCTGACACAGAAAGGAAGGCAACTTTGCTGGTGTCATATGGCATCTCAGTTTCCTGAGGATGTTACCTCACAGAAAACTGCTGGATGTCTACTTGCCTTGAGGACCTTGAATTATGTTTAGACTAGGCTGCTGCTCTGAATCATTTCAGGGGTCTGCTTTTCTTAGCTGACTGAGGGGAATTGAGAAGATTAACTGCCTATGCCTGTGAATGTTATGTCAGAGTTGTGTGCCTGGAACTGGGTGACATATGTGAAATAGCTTACACAGAATTTTCTCATGCTTATGGGCATAAAAATGATCCAAGTAATGTTGTTATAAGTATTTTTTTACTAGAAATAAAATATAGCAACTATCTTATGACTTTATCAAGATGTATGCAGATACCCACATAACTTGGCATAACTGTTTTAAGCTGCTTTTTAAAACTGCAAATGGGCCAAATTCTCAGCAAATATTAATTGGCATGTTATCTTTCATTTCAGTGTAGTTTGTGTCCATTCAGACAGTTTGAACATCTCTTCTAGTCTTTGGTAAATGGTAGCAGGGGTTAAGATATTTTGTTATTCCTTTTATACACACACACTTCAGATTCAGCAACAGATTCAGCAACAGATTCAGCAACAGATTCAGCAACCAGCTTGTTCTGCTGCTCTTCCCCACACAGACCCAGCACCTCAGAGCTGGAAAGGGCCTTGCACTGAAGAAGCCAGCATTGGCGTTGTGCTCCTGTCACTCACCAAAGAGCACGTGGATGGTCAGAAGGCCGCTGTTAAAGACCTCAACCTCACTTTCCATAAGGGCCAGATAACAGCACTCTTGGGACCTAATGGAGCTGGCAAGACAACAGTTATGTAAGTCTGACTTTTACAGCTATTACTATCCCCTCTGATCTCTGCTATGCTGTTTCAATTCAAAATTTTGTGAACTATTTGCTATGCCTTTTTTTTTCCCCCCAAATAAGTATTTGATAAACTCCCCAAAGCACATGGAAAGTGAAGGTTGCATATCTATGACAAAAGCAATGTAATGAATACAGAACTAAGTCCTCTGTGCCACTTAAATCATGATGTAATATCTCAGGAACAGCTCAAGTAGGACCTGAGCATGTCCGGTTGTGGAGTTGAACACGTCTGGAAGGAGTGTTCTCTTCTGGCAACATATTTGTCCCTAAAGATTGCAGGGGACTTCTTTCTTGGCAGTTGACCAGAAATGAAAGTACTGAAATGAAAAATGACCTTTAAAAATGTCTCAACTAAAAAGTTTGTGTTTCTACCTTTCTGTTAGCTATGATCAGCATTCATCAAGCCAGTGATGCAGGATGGGACATAATTGAGAAACACTTTTCACAGAATACCCATGTGAAAAAGGAAACAGTCACCTGTTAGATTTGATTGGGGAAAAAAATTTGATTTTGTTTTGGAAAAAGGGAAATGAAAAACTCTTGAGATCATGTTCCAAAAACAAAACAAAACAACCCACCAACAAACCAACCAACCAAGCCACCAAAAAAAAAAAAACCAACCAAACCAGAAAAGCCACCAAAAGCAAAAATAGCTGAACCCAAACCCAAAACACTAGTGATGTTTCTATAACTGTACTCAACTGAATTGGTGTTGCTCTAGGAATGCTAGAACAGGCCTCAGGATATCCAAGTGCTGAGCCAATTGCGTGCTATCTTGCTGATTTTTTTTTTCTTTTCTTACATCAGATCCCTGCTGACCGGTCTGTATCCACCGAGCTCTGGCACCATTATTGTTGATGGGAAGGACATACGCACTGAGCTGACTGCCATCAGGACAGAGCTGGGTGTTTGCCCCCAGTACGATGTCCTGTTCAACACACTGACGGTGAGAGAGCATCTCCTGCTTTACGGGTCAGTGAAGGCACCCGGCTGGACAAAAGAAGAGCTGAATGAGCAAGTCAGTGGGTAAGTTTTCTGTCCACTTGTTGAAATCTGTCAAGTAAATTGGTAACGACTATTGCAAGCCACTCAAACAAGAAAGAGAAAATGCAAAACTTGTAAGCAAAAGCCAATGGAAACTGCAGAGTTTTGTGAATTTTTATCACATTTCATGTTCTGAAATCGTGACTTGAAAATAGATTTCCTAGTTTCTAACTCTTACTTGAATCTACTTGTAGTGGAATTGTCAATGTTTAAAAACCTGGTATACAGAAACATCAAATAATGATGTTTTGACTGGAGTGGAGTTGGTTAGCCTTGTAGCAGCTGCAGGGGTTCTGCCTCATGCTGTCTGCCTTACCTCTGTCCTTGCTGGAGAGGCAGATAGAAACTAAACTGCTGTGCTTGCCCTGAGTTTATAGATAAATCAACAATGACTTTATATATTTACTATCCTGTATTGCCTCACATGCAGCAGAAGGAAGGTTAGAAAACTAGAAAAGCCAGGTAAAAGCAGTGCTTGTTACAACCTTCTTAAATAGGCCACCTTATTTTCCTTTGCCAAATCCAGCCTTGAAATGTTTTTAATAAATGAAGAGGTTTAAAAATTAACAATCCAATAAGAAAACAAGTCAGAGCTCTGACATGACCTCACAGGATTTGCCACTTGTCACGTTAAAAACATTTGCTAGTGTTTTTGTGCTGATACTTCTTTGATACAGGACTAGATCTTATTTTTGCCTAGTGTATATTAAACTAACTGGTAAACTGTACAAGCTGAGGTCTGGTTCGGTAATAGCAAACTGCCCTTTTTCTACTTCAGAAATAAAAGTACTTCAGGAATAAAATCAATGCTTTCCAAACAGTGTGGTTGTGTAAGTAGTTTTGTTCACCTTCTGATTCATGATAGACTCTGTGCAGGGCTGGGCACTTCCATGCTTCAATAGAAATAAATGTCAAGTTGATGGGACTTCTCCTTAAGTGTATGCAGAGGCATTTTTGGCAAAGTGGCTTTCCTTTTTGGTAGCTATCATAAAAGCTTGTTACTTTTAAATTTTGATCAGAACAAACTCAGGTATGGGACACTACATTCTCTCCAGAAACAAGAGAAGCAATTCCCTAGAACCACAGAGAAAAAACAAACCTAGTACATGGTTTAAAATTTATGCAAAATAATATTCTGTATCTTATGGTACTTAGACTGCTGAATTGTAATTCTAGCAGTAGTCTGTCATGCTAATGGCCCATAAGAACACTTAGAACTCTTCAGGCCTTGCTACTAAGAAAAATTAAATTATTTTTAAAGGCAAAAAATGCTTTAAAAGACTTCAGAGAAATTAGAAAAGTAACACAAGAATGAAACAAAATCTTTTTATTAACAAACAAAAGAGGGCTTCTGAAGAGGGTAAGAATAATTTTCCTCACTCTCTATCTATAAAACAGCTATTGAGACATGTTTTCTTAAAAATGAGAAATTCTCTCAGGGTAATTGGCGTGCTGTACAGACTGCATATTCACTGAAACAATTCAGGAGTTTAGCTTAGGACTGTTGAGCCTTCCATGTCTTGCTTGACAGGCTGATAGCAGCTGAAAGCTCATAGGTCACTGAATGGATGCTCAGTTGATGTAAAATAAACTAAAGGTTAAGACCTTTATTAGTCATGTTTCCATACCATGCTCAGATGCAAGATCATCATCAGAGAGCAAGGGCTGAGTTGGAAACATCTGTAAGGTATCTCCCCATCCTTAACACAGGAAGTAGATTAGGTTTGATTAGATAGTATTATTCTACCCAGGGATCACTAATCACTTTATTTCACAAACATATGTCTTCTAAAAGAAAAAAATGGAGTGGTGTTACCTTATGTACTACAAATGACTACACATTTTTGAAAATCTCAGGCATCTCTTGTGTTCTTTAAGTAGTTTGCAAAACCTGAAGCACTGTTTGAGTTATGAAGCCAACAGTATTTAAAGGGGCTATAATCTGGAGTTTGCTGAAGTTGTTGGAAAAACTAGTATTTATGTTATTAGCTTTAATTAAAAATTTTTCTGTACAATACTTATTCAGAATCTGTGCATCAGGTGATGATGAGCATTTATGCCTTGTAGGTAAAGACATGTTTATTTTGCTATTTGTTTTTGACACCAAAGTATATAATCAGTCAGAGGTAGTGATTTTATTACTTTCCATTTGCAGTGACTTTTCAGTAGTTCTTCTTTGAGTGGACAGGATGTGACTAGAAAAACATTTTCAAAATTGGTCCAGTTTCTGTACTCCTGTTTCAGAGCTCTGGAAGATGTGGATTTATCCCAACATCAGTACAAACCTGTTGGAGCCCTTTCTGGGGGAATGAAAAGGAGGCTGTCAATTGCCATCTCCTTTATTGGAAACTCAAAGACAGTTGTTCTGGATGAGCCCACCAGTGGAGTAGATCCATGCTCTCGTCGTAGTATCTGGGATGTTCTTCTGAAGTACAAAGCTGGTACAAAGTTTATATGCATAATTTTTTTCTTATTTTCCTTTCTGGATTTTTTTCTTCAATAAATTTAAATTGGATAGTCAAAGTGCAGTCAAAATATTATCAGAACCTAAATACATTAATTTCTGAGGGAATATTAAGTTGAGTTTGGTAACTTAAAGACAAGTCAAATGGCATTACAAGAATTATCTGCTATTGTACAGAAAGATGCCCAATCTAAAAAAGGATTGAGCTTAGTTCTAAGTCCTGTCCTGAAGTTTCTTCCCTCTTTTCAGCTTCTCAAAATTACTTTCTGGTTTCCATTTCCCATTTTACATATACTTGTATATAGATGGTTATATACTTCTAATGAAAATATACTCACCAGTCAGTCTGCTACACTAATTCTAAAATTGATTGTGGGAAGCAAACTCTTCAGCTAGTGAGCACTCAACTAGCTATAATAACTCACTTTGAATGATCCATTGAAAGAGACACTGCTGTTTTGTTGTTTTAAGGATTTTCTTAAGCTTTTAAAACAGCTGGAGGTTCTAAAGCCTTAATACTTCTTGCTGTGTATAAAACAGGGCAAAGTAAGTTTAGACATGAATATAACTCAAATTGTGATTCTGAATGCAGATTTTGTTTGTGTCCTGTATTTAAGATTTTGAAGAGTCCTGAAAACATGTTTCCTTAAGGCTAAAGGAGCCTTGTGAGGTGGTTCTCTAGAAACCAAATTTTGTCGACATGCACCAATCTTTGCCATGCAGGTTGCACACTGATCTTTACCACTCACCATCTTGATGAGGCCGAGGTGCTCAGTGATCGCATTGCCATCCTGCAACGTGGCCAGCTGAGGTGCTGTGGTTCTCCCTCTTATCTGAGGGAGACATATGGCCAGGGACACAGTCTAACACTCATAAAAAAGGTATATTAAAAATGTACTGTACTGAAGAGTGCTTGCCAAGTATATTTTAAGGGAGGTGCATGTCCATGCCAGGAAGTAATATGTGATATAGAATATATTCTATATATATAGATAACCTACAAAACATGGTTCTATCAGCTTTCTTCGTTGTTTTGGGCGGGTGGTATTATTATTGTTATTTAGAAAAACACAGTGGCATCTTTGAAAATGGTGAATATCAGTATTTAGCTGAAAAGGGGCTTGTTTCACTGTCCTTTATTCCTGGGAGGTAGTCTCTGTATCCCATTTGTGATGCAGGTTCAACAGTGGAAATCTTCCTGCATGAATTCTTCTATTAAGACCAATACTTCTGGTAATATTTAATTTTTTGTGCATGATTATCTTTCTTTCTTCATAGCCCTCTGTGTTTGAAATCCAGGACCCTAAGCACATTGTTCAGGTCACATCGCTGGTACAGACCCATGTTCCAGAAGCCTTCTTGAAAGAGAACAGTGGGACTGAACTGACCTATGTGATTCCAGAAAGGGCAGATAAGACCTCTTTTAAAGGTCTTTTTCAAGCTTTGGATCAAAGCCTTCAGCATCTACATGTGACTGGCTATGGCATTTCTGACACAACTTTGGAAGAGGTACTTGTAGTTTTTCTTTGTAATGACATTTTCTTGCTTAGAGAATCCAGTAATAGCTTCCAGATAATCTTGATTGTATCTTTTATATTGCAAAATTTCTTGTGAGAAGCATGTTTTCTAAAAAAAAAAAAAAAAAAAGCAAATAAACAAAAAAACCCTCCCAAATGAGGTGAAATCTACACTTTATAGTTTTGCTCTGCTGTTAATTTCAGGACCCACTCTACTATGACATATTTGTTATATCTAATGTAAAGACTGATGAACTGTTTAACTCTTAAATGTTTGTTTCGGCATTAAGTTAAGGAAAATGTAATGTGTCATTGACTTAATGAGAAGCAGTGTTATCCTAAACCCATAGCATCAGAACAAGCTTTGAACATTCAAGTCTGGTGGTTCAGTTCCGACGGCTCTTTGGACAGAAAAATTGCTAAGAATACTTTGCAATTTACAAGTTCTAAAGCTTAGGACTTAGCCAAACTGTGTGGTGGAATACCTAAAGAATATTTTCTGTGTACACTGAGAGATTTTGATATATGTATACATGAACATATATACACACATACATAAATATACATGTATGTGTGTGTTTATACGAAATGGATCAGAGGAAGAGACTCTCTTATGCATCTTCATCATTCTGAATTTAGCTCTGTGTAAATAGCCATGCCAACAAGAGATTATTTCCCTTGGACTCTTTTTACCCCATAAATAACAGCTAAATAACAAGATCCCCTAAACCACCACTATGCAAGTACTGTACTATAGATCCTTTAGAAGTAATTTTTTTCACTTCTTCAAGTGATGGGAGGAGACTAATGTCATTTTACATAGTTTACATGTTTAATAAACATTTCATATAATGTTATGAAGTAAATTATATTCCTGTGATACAATTCTATGAGGCAAGTAAAAAATTTATTGAAAAGTTTTTATTTTCTTATATAAGGTGATTAACATGCTATAAGGAATAATATTGTTCACTGCCAAACATTTAGATTTGGAGGTAATGCATATATTGAGAGTGATTTTGGTTTACATCCTCATGGATTTTCCAGAACTGATATGTATAAAGTAAATGTGAAGTTGTCATGGATATGAGGAAGATTCCTCAGTGTGCTGAATCTAGCACTCATTTGAGAGCTTGCTTTTAGCTGTTTTGTGAAGGGCAGGTTTAAAAACATCTTTAAATGTGGTATTATATATTAATGTATCATTCTTCAGCTTGAAGACTTAATGCATTAATTTGGGTTGATTTCTGTCATCTCTGCATCTCATTGTTAGCTGCCATTACAACCTCAATTCCCTATTAGCTTATCAAAAGCCTCTTTGCCTTGGGAACTAAAAGGATAGCAGAAAATATCATTGTTTAATCTATTCAAGCAATTCAATCTGGAAACAAACAACCCTGACTTTAAAGGAAGAAACGTGTTATAAATTTTATTTTATCCTTTCTTTTTTGTTCTCTTATACACTCACCATTATTCTTTTTCAGTCTGAGGGACACTCACACTCTCTAAAAATCATATTCACTGAGGGAAAATGCACTTCCATTCATATTTCAAAGGAATCTTGAAGTTCTAACAAATCAGTTTCTGACATCTTTAAATCTCACTAATATTATGTTTGCTCAAATTTTGGCTTTAGATATCTTTTTTAACCATTTGTATTTGTGTATTTTATAATACTTGTAATCCAAAGTGTTAGTAGAACCAAAAGGAGAATAGAAGGGTAATTAATTAAATCAAGCATATTCTAAGAGTTCTCTGGAGGATGCTGTTGTACTTTCTGGCAGCTCTGGTGATTTCAAAGCTTATTGCTTTCTTGCTTTTCTTTGAGGACAGAACAAAACGATTGCAGCATCTTTTCAAAATAAGATGTGTCAAAATTTGTTAATTGAGTACTATTTCTAAAGTCTCTTTCTTGAAATGACCTGAGAGTTTGCCTCAAAACTTTTCAGGGAAAGCCATATACTGCCTTGAAATGATACGCACTTTCTAGTGAGATGCAGGATGCTCTAACAACTTCTAGTCATGGCACAATCACATCAATCTATTTCACTGTAGTATTGTCATTTGGCCAGACCTGTTTCCACAAGGACAAAAAGCACTTCCTATACCTATTGAGAGCTTGGTGGTTTGAAAGAAGCACCAGGTGCACAGTCCTTCTCAACAGCCATCTGGACAAATCCTTGGTCAGACAGAGACTTGCTAGTCAAAACAGAAATTAAACAGAAGGGACACACAAGGGTCAAGCCCAGGTCTTAACTGAATGGCCCACACAGGAATTGAATCCACAACCTTGGGTTGTGACAGAGCACCACGCTCTGACTAACTGAGCAAGCTGGAATTACTAAGGCATGTGGGAAAGGATGCTCTGCTGAGGTCTAGAACAAACCTTCTTTTAGATATAGCGAGAACATACTGTCTCTTTGTCATGGTGCCTAATCCTGACTTTTCACACCTGTGTGTTTTGGAGGGTACTCACTCTTAATAACATTGTTAGGCTGATAGTACTTCTGTCCACAATATCTGGTGCAACATTAGGTAAATTATCATATTTTCATTGCAATGTAGTCCCTAATGATTCCCATTCTTAACAAGAAGTTTGAAAACTGGATACCATGGAGGGGACTTGCCCATGAGGGGCAACGCAGTGACCTTCTGCCTTTATGGCTGTATCAGAATAAGTGTCAATGAAGATGCAGTAGACAGTATGTCTACTAGAAAAGCGTTTGGTGGGTTTGTTTCTTTTTTTTTTAAGGTATAACTACATCCTCTCTACAGTGACATAATGAGATTAAAGAAGAAGATATGTGTCTGCAGCTATTTCGACACTGAAGTAAACATATGCAGGCAACATTTTGAAATGTAGCCTTTTTTCTAGCCACAGAGTTGTGGTTACTTTGTGGTTTCACCAAGTGGTTGACACACCTGAAGGACAGGATGCCATCTGGGGGGACCTAGACAGACCAAGAATTGGGCCCATGGGAATCCCATGAGGTTTAACAAGACCAAGTTCAAGGTGCCGCACCTGGATCTGGGCAGCCCCCAGTACCAACATAGGCTGGGGGTGCAACAAATAAGATCAGCCCTGCCCAGAAAGACTTGGGGGTGCTGGTGGAGGAGAGGCTGGACATGACCCAGCACTGTGCACTCACAGCCCAGAAAGCCAAACGTGTGCTGGGCTGCATCCAAAGCAGCGTGGGCAGCAGGGCGAGGGAGGGGATTCTGCCCCTCTGCTCTGCTCTGGTGAGACCCCACCTGCAGTGCTGCATCAGCTCTGGGGTCCCAGCACAGGAAGGACAGGATACTGTTGGAGTGAGTCCACAGGAGGCCACCAAGGAGAGTAGAGGGATGGAGAACCTCTCCTGTGAGGAAAGGCTGAGAGAATTAGGATTGTTCAGCCAGAAGATGAGAAGGCTTTGAGGAGACTTAATTGTGGCCTTCGAGTACCTGAAGGGAGCCTACAAGACAGATAGAGAGGGACTTTTTACAAGCGCATGAAGTGACAGGACAAGGGGCAGTAGGTTTAAATTAGATATTAGGAAGAAATTCTTTTCTGTGAGGGTAGTGAGGCACTGGATGAGGTTGTCCAGAGAAGCTGTGGATGTCCCATCCCTGGAAGTGTTCAAGACTAGGCTGTATGGAGCTCCGAGGAATCTGGTCTAGTGGAAGATGTCCTCGTCCACGGCAGAGGGGTTGAAACTAGATGATCTTAAAGGTCCCTTCCAACCCAGGACATTCAGTGATTTTATGATTCATTTGTTACACTTTAGTTTGGTTTGCTTGACAGGATTGGTGTTCAGTGCCATCAGCAAGCAGGTCCAAGAAAACAAATTATAATGTGGCTTAGACTGTCAGGATTCACCCCCAGGGTCTAATATAGAAATATTAGGCCAGAAATTTCTGGCCTTGCAGTTGTTAATGACCAAAATTGTTCCCTGAAAGCTGGCAGGTAACAAATGCAATCAATAACCGCTGTTAAATGGCAATTATATCGACAAAGCAAAATATGGTTTTCGTAACAGCCAGACCCTAGCAAGTCAAGAAATATCTTTCAAGAGCTATAAAGCACTTCACATTGACTGGTTTTTATTGTCTATTGTATGAGTTCCTTGGAAACAACGAATTTTTTGTTATAGCTGATATCAGGTTCTTTTGTGGGGAGAAATAAATGGTTTCTTAATGATTTCTGAAAGTTGCACTGTGGGTATAATCTGTCTTGCAGCTCAACCCAAACAGAGAGGAAGGAGCAAAAGAAAACTTTCATCAAGACAAAGCAAAATTTGCTTGTTGGTAAGAGTTCCAGTTGTGGCCATAGATTTCTAGCTGGGGCATCAGAAGGGAGTTGAAGCTGTCACTGTTTCCTTGGTAAAAACTGCAGTAACTGAGTTCCAGAACATACCACAGCTTAGGAGCATAAAAAGTCAATCAAGGGCTGACAATCTACTGAAAAGTCTTCGCAGATAGTAGTGTTCATGGGTCAGCAATGTTTTGCATAGGTGCTTTTGTATCTATTGGCATTTATTTAATTTCTCTTATCCCCAGGATTTTACTGGAGAGCTTGACTAATTTTATGGTCATATTCCAGCAAGGTGGTTACAGCAGTCAGTAGTAATTTCTGACAGTCTGGATGGTTTAGGATAGATATATGTGTGTGCGTGTATATAATAGTTTTAGAAAAGGGATTCTAAATTACTTTTTTCTACTTTCATCAAAGGTATTTCTGAAGCTGCTGCAGGACTCTGAGAAAATGCCCAATGTTCCACAGGCAGCACACCTGGACCATACAAATGGTGCTGAATCAGTCTGTAAGTAAAAAATTATGTGTCTTCTGAAGCAACTAAATTTTTAAGGATCAAAAATGCAAATTTAAGCATGCACGAAGTTCCCAAAGTTGAGGAATGCACAAGCAAATGGAGAATACTGCCTGCTACCATCTGCTAATTCCTTTTTTGTGTCTGCCTTGGATAGTAGTTTTTTATATGTCTGCTGTGATTTACCGCTATCATTTCACAGTCACTCCTCTGTGTACACATGCACACGAGCATTGTCTCACTGCACCGGCATTAACTTACTGCTTCGTGCCAGTCCCTGGAAACTAATTATCCTCTTTGTCTCATACTGAAAATGGATAAATATTGCTGAGATATACACAGATATAAAATCTATAAGCTGTTAGAAAGAAACACTCATGTTCATCCATGTGCAATTCAAAAGAAAAAAAATCTGGCTCCCCTTGTAATAGGAGATCTTTTGTCTTCTTAAGCAGCATGTTATTTTAGGTTCCCTTACATGTTTTTTTTAAAGAAAAACCCTTTATACTTCCTCTTTTTCTGCCCTGAAAGCCTGGGAGGAGGTCCTTGTGAACATTTCTGAAAACTCAGGAAGTTTGTTCTCTTTTAAACATTCTTTTTATAAGAAGAATCAATAATCATCACTAATGATCATAACGTGATGCCATTACAAAATCCAAGACTCAGGTTCTCTAATGTCACTGCCCATCAAGCTGATTAATATTTTCTCATTGTTTCTGGGATTTTCATGCTTCTATACTTACCATGTTTCTTTCTACTTGAAGATTGACATCTAGATTATAGTTTTCTTTGGTCAGATGTCAAACATTTTGTTCTATGTGCAGTACTTTTCATTTTATTTCTATAAAGTACAGGCACAGGGAAGTCCTGATCTGTGGACCTTAATGTTACAGTAACATAAATAACAATTTTCAACCAAGCTTTCATTATTTGTTAAGATAAATTCAATTGTCTCTGCCAGTGATAAGTAATCATTGCCAATAATTGTGGCCTAAGGTGAGACCTTTTCTCACAAAGTCCAAGGTTGAATGGATGACTTTTTCCAGGTCTGTTTTCTGGGCTATTCCAGTCCCTGTTGAATCAGTGGAGACATAACTGTATAAAACTAAAACAACCTCACTAAGCAAATAAAATTGCCACTTCTGTCAGTGGTGAGAATGAGACTTCTATTCAAAACACAGTTTTGAATATCCCTTATTTTATAAGCCAGTTTATTTCTTCAAGACTCAACTAGGACATCTGAACTAGTTTCAAATCAAAACAATCTGTCTTGTCCATGTTGCATTTTCATTAAAGAGTAAGATTTACAGTTCCCAAAGTAAATGAAGACAATATATTTTACCTATGAGCCTGATATACTTTCCCATCTGCATCTCAAAATGTATAAAGTAGTATTTGTTCAAGTTATTAGATTAATAAAGAATTGAGTAATCAGAGACTGTATTTTTTCAGCCTGATAAATTATAGCAAGCAAATGTGATGATAATGCCATTTCTTTGTGGATGAGAGTACTGAAAAATTGTCATTCATTGCAGATGACTGTCATTCATCATTAAGGACAGTTGTGAAGTGTAGGCATAAGGGATCAGGGAAATGGTCATGAAAAGTATCCATCATTGTCAAACTTAACCAGAATACTCCATGGGCAATAGCTTGACCTGTATAACTTTGTCTTTGACAGCAGATTCCAAGGCAGTCAAACTTTCTGTTGTCAAAGTAGTCAAATGAATTTTCAAAACCCCCTAGACCAAGCAGCTGGGATTATTGAGGAGATCACAGGATGCTGCTATTTGATTTGTAAAAGAATTTGGACTAGAGAGATGCTTTGACAAAGCACAGATCTGAGCTCAAGCAGGGGTGTTGGCTATCCTTTACTGCTGCTGAGCTCTTGAGGTGTCAGGATTGTGCAGAAACCAAAATGTTGTCTCATGTGTCCCAGACTAGGAGGCCTAGCGGAGAGGTGTGTATGTCAGTTCTTAAATGAAACTGCAGAAAATCTGTACACGGTTTAGGCTGATGACAAATGCCAAAAACAGGCAAGAGAAATTGTTTCAGCAAAATACGACTGTATCTCATTGAAGTCAGAGATTTGATATTTCCTGGTTATGTTTTATGGTGTTTTAGTATACTGTGTCTGATTTGAATGGACTTAAATTTCTTCATAGCAGCCTCTATCATGCTGTGCTTTGGATCTGTGACTGAAACAGTGTTGATAACACACCAGTGTTTCGGCTTTCACTGAGCAGTAATGGTGGTGCCAAGGCTCTCTCTTTTCCCGTTTCCCTGCTGTGAATAAGCTGAGGATGAGAAAGAGGGTGTGAGGGGACATGAGCTGGACAGAAGAACTAAACTGACCAGAGAGTTATTCAATGTCACACAGTGCCATTCTTGGCAACAAAAACCTGAGGGGAGGAATTTTTTTGAGGAGGTAGCTGCTGCTACCAGTGGCTGAGCATGTCTGCTCATGGGAGGTCGTGAGAGATTGCCTTTGCATTACCTGGGTTGGATTTTTTTTGTTTTTTAGATGGTTGGTTTTTTTGTTTGTTTTGGGTTTATTTTTCTTTCTTTTTCCTTTACTGCTTAAACTGCCTTTTTCCTGACCCACAATTTTTCTCACTTTCTCTTTTCCTATTCTCTTCCCCATCCTGCTGGAGGAGGGGGAGTATGGGTGAGCAGCTGTTTGGTGCTTGGCTGCTGCTTAAGGTCAACAACGAAAATAATGTAAAATAAACTCAGAATAATTTGAACATTTTTAAATGCAAATGTTAGAGGTAAGTAGCAGTCCATTAATTAAATTAATTGTAACACTTTTTAATATTGGTATTTTTAAAGATGCAAAGCACATTGTAATAGCTAGTAGTTTGTTTCTTTGTGGAAGGTTTTCTCAAAATTTTTAGTTTTTTTCCAATGAAAAAACCTTAGAGTAAAACTCACCTTTTTGTGACAGCAGTTAAAATTTTGTTTTTAAGTCAGAGATGACTGTGTGTGCAGACATAATACATGCATTTATTATAATATGGTCATGCATAATTAATTTCTAAATGGTTGGAACACACAATAGATGGTTATTGTTTTGTAGATGTATACAGAGCATGCAGAAAAATGGTTAGACTGAGCTTGCAATGACTGTTTGACAAGATCATTGAAGCCAAATAGCATAGAGAAAATGGAGAAACCAACTCTACGGAGGCCAATAAAATTATCATAATCCACAGCCGGCAGTATATGTACAGAAATAATGAGGAAAGCTCAGAGCAAGTCCAAGGGGTGAGTAGCTAACCATGGATAAATGACAAAAAGAATCTGAACATATGCAAAAGCAGGTAATAGGCTAGTGAGCGGTCTCATTGGCTCATTCAGGAAACAATATTGTTGAGTTAAGATACTCAGATGTTTTGCTGAGGAGCCAAATTAATTCATTTTGTAGCATTTATTGTCTTAGAAATTTCTGGGAAATACTAACTTTGGATCTAGTCCCTTCTGGCAGTAAAATACAGCTGGAACCCCTGAGGTATAATGAAACTGAACTGCTGAAAATTCAAAATGGATTCATTATATTTTTGCACACAGTAATATATAACATTTGAAATTTCTTGCCATATAATGCTACTAAGAGAGACTAAGAGTGTTGTAATATGTTTAAAAAAGCCAAAGAATAGTTATTAGTGGATATGTAATATGAATAGCTATAGTAACAGGAGTGCTTTTAAATCTTAAATGCCTTGAACTTCTTGGATAAGTTAGCCTCTGAAAGTGTGGGTGTGGAAGCAGGTTGATGCATAACTAATTTTTAACATTGCTTAATCCTGTCTCTGAAGCAGCTGGTGTTGGACATTTTGAACCATATTGGGCCAAATGTTACATTGCTCCTGTTAGGATTGGCTTGATCAACAATATACGGTACTCATAAAGCACATCTAAAAGCTAATTTAACTAAGAAATTGTAGCTGAAAAAAAAGCAGTCATTATTAGTGAAACATCAAACTGAAGAGCTTTTGTGAATTTCAGTTGGATTTCAACTCTGCCTTTTAATTATCTTCATGAGTGATGCTGAAGTAAACATAGTAAACATAACCTTGCTGATAAAATAAAAGACAACTGCTGAAAGGTGATGAGTAAGACCAGTGCTAAGGACTGAGTTAGATGACTTGAAAAGCTGAATCCATTCTAAATAATGGGTATTTTAATGAAGCCACATCCTAGGCATGTCTGAATAATGGGGAGTAATATCCTGGAAAACACTGACTCTGAGTTATCTGCTAATCCTGGTGGAAAAGCATTTTAAGACAGCTAAGGTGATTTATATTTAAGCTTAATGTACAAAATGATGTGAAGAGGTCATTTTGTCTATCCATTCAAAATTGATGAGACTGATGCTATAATACTAGTACAACTTTTGTGTCCACATTTTTAAGTTTGAATGACTTTAGGGAGAAATTGAGAATTCAGAAAGTGAGCAGAGAAGAATTAATATTGGAGGTTGGCAGTGAAGTCCTTATAAAGGCACCATCAGAGCTCCTTTAACGTAGTTTATCAAAAAATAAGGTAGAGAAGTAATTTGCTTAAAAATCCTTTTTTTTTTTTTAATGCATGGAGACTATTGTCTGTTAAGTTATAATTCTACCTTTTATTTGGGCAGAAGGGATAAATGAAATAAAGGAAGAAAAAAGTAAACAAATAGCTGTAATCTAAAGACAGGCACTTCTCCTAAAAGTTAATTAGCTGTTGGAGTTATTCTACCCAGGGAAGTGTGTTGCTTCTCCTGGTGCATTTGACATAAGGCATGGTCTTTGCAGAAAATATGCTGTAGTAAAGGGTGTTATTGATTTCTGCACGTGAGCAGCAGAGTGGAATTTGATGTCTTTTGGTAGGTGGTCAAATGGTTTCTTCTATTCTTAAGCAGTATCCTTTAATCCGCTATGACAAATTGAATTCACAGGAACTACAAAAAATGGGTTGACAGAGATTTTTTTATAATATCCTTGAATTATGTTTTAACATCAGTTTTTAAATGGTGCTCACTTCTTTTCTGTGGGGTATGCCCAGCCCCTGGCCTGGAGGGATCTCTGCTGAGATTTTGCAATCGCCCAGCAGGACTCCCTGGAAAG
>NW_008238983.1:12098983-12137884 GCF_000691975.1 Corvus brachyrhynchos
TAAACCTCCCTTCGGTGCGGACCCAGCCACACGGTCCTTCTCATCTCTCTCTCTGGTCTGGCTTGGCCTGGAGGCTGCCCCGCAGAGCTGAGCTGGAATCACGAGCTGATAATCCCTAAAGAGCTGACAGTCTCTGCAAGGGCCCTCCTGCCAGCAGCTGAGGGAAGACACCGGGCCTCGGGAAGGCGATTCCTTTTGGGACCATCTCCCCGGACCGGTCACCTCTTCCTGGGTCAGAGCTACTGACCCCACCAGCTGTAATACTTTTCCCTGTAAAATTTGCATAAAAGGACCTAGGAATTAATTCAATACTCCACCTTACAAAATGTAACTTGATTTATGAGAAGAATATTGTGGACACAAAGCATCAGTGTCTCTGTTTAGAAGTGGCTGCTGACATGAACACTGGTATTAAAATTTTCAAATTTTTGCTATCTACTGATAGAAGATAAAGCCTAAGTTTCAGTCTCTGGCAGTCTAACAGTATAGATAACACTACCACTTAAATTCAGCATGAAACCTTGAAAAAGAACTGTCAAAATAGCTGGTCTAAAAATCTTGGATACATTGTATTTTCCTTTAGCTTTTTTTACTGTTGTTTTAATTAGTTTCTTGCAGGAAATCTCATGATTCTTGCATGTGTTGAAAACTTAATTTTGCCTCTTTAAATATTTAGCTTTCTATCCCTTAAACCTGAATCTTGCTTTCTTCACCCTTTCAATATTCTCTGAAGGACAGAATAAGAATGGAGCATCTTTATAATATTACCTATCAATTGTCACAAAAGTTAGCTGATTTTGAAAATAAGATCATTTGAGTTGTTTAAGGTTTATATATGAATTTGCTTTCTCAGTACGTGTGTAACTGTAAATCCTTCTATCCTTCTGAAAGCAAATTGTCAGTTTCTTCCTCCTTCCTCAGGTGTTTAATATTTTTTTACCCACTACTTTCTTCTCTCATCCCCTACAAGTTGTTTTCTTTGTGATTGCTATCTGGTTCTTTTCTACTTTTCATCCACAGTATGAACATCTTGGATTCTCTCTTGGGTAGGCTCAGACATTAGAGGGCTGTTGAAAAACAATAGAAATACAGCTGTTTTCTAGTAAAGGATGCTATTCTTACAGTGCCAAGAAGCTCATCCATATTCCTAGCCTCCTTGTCCTCACATTCATCTCCTTGCTTCTGATATGTGAAAGAAATTGACCCTGTCTGCCCTTCTCACAGAGACCTTTTTTTGTCTTCAGCACTAGAGAAGAAAATGGTCAGTAAAGCACCTGCCAAAAGGGGGCTCACTTGAAAAAAAAGACTACAGATTCCTGCAAGTTGTACTGAACCAGAGAACAAAACAACAAATTGTTTTGAAATTTGTATTTTGAAAACCAACTAATTGCTCATGAAAGTATGCTCTTGATGGAATTGAGTTGGTTTCATAAAAGTCACTTTATGAAAGTGACTTAGTAGCTCCTTTCCTGTAATTTGGTATTTTTCTTGTTCTTAAAACATATGAGTCTCATTTTGAGTGGAAAGTGTGCTTGAACCAGTATATTGTGTTACAGATATGGATTCAGACTTCAGTAAGTTAGAAACTGGAAATAGTAATCTTCAGACTACAATCTGATAACAATTGAGGAAAGTTGTTGCATAGCCCCATCTTATGATGGAAGAGATGATGCCTCTTCTATCCTGCCTAAGATAGAAGAAGCAGAATCCTCAGGGAGACTTTATTTAAGTTGTGGGTCACCAGAACTGATGCAATCTCTGATGATGATGACTATATATTAAATTTCCACATATCTAAAGAGCCTTCTAAACAGAAAATTGTATTTGATATTAACATCTCTCAGGTCTTACTGCCTCATATGCGTGTATGAGAATATGATAATATTGCGAACATGATTTTTTCTGACAACCTGTTTCCTTGCCTTTGTCCTAATCTGAATTGTTTTGTGTGTTAGTTATTAACAGTGCTTGCTTTAGAAGGGAAACTCTTTGGAAGCTCATCCACTATGTTCAGATATTTCTTTGAGCTGTAGGATAAAGAATACAGATAGTTGTAGGTGCATTAGGAAAGCTTTATTTATCGAAAGGTAATTGTTAGAATGTGAGCCCCCTTAATATCTTGAAAAGCAAGTAATCAAATAATCTCAGTTGTGTAGCTCTCATGTCTTGCCTATAAGCCCTTCTTTGATTTCTTATTGACAGCGTATTTCCTCATACAGCGACTCTTGCCCCTCATCCTTGCTAGTGCTCCCTTCTGTGTGTGTGTGTCTCTACCTCCAATCTTTCCTTTGCACTCCTGGATGTCCTGTTGTTTTCTTTTAGTTCCTATATTTTGTTGAGGCTCTTACAACAGCTACAGACTGGATAAAAGTATTGACAGCCTATATGATCTTTCATGGCATTTTTAAAATCATGTCTTTTAAAGAAATATTCAGAAGTCTAATTCTCTATTCTGGAGGACTGCTTGTCTTCCATTTCATGTTGTAATGATGTCTAAGTAATTAAAAAAAATAGGAAAGAAATAAAACCATATAAGGGAAGTAGAACTCTTCCTCAGAGGATAACTTAGATCTGGCAGCCAGCATTCCTGTGTTCATTTGCTGCTTTTCAGAATGACCTGCATGCACTTTTTGCAGGTATTCCACTTTTTTTCACTTTTGCAGCATCATCAAAAATCTGTATTCAGTATATGATTTATGTGATAATCTGTTCTCCAAAACTCAACTGAAATTTAAACAACAATGGATTGCCACACGTCACAGCAATGATGGGTTGCCTGGTGTAACACGAATGCAACATAGGAAGTAATACTTTCTTCCTAGTTTAAACAGTTAAATTCTTTTGGATTATGCTTTTTTTTTGCTGTTCAGCAATTGGATTTTTCCAAAGATAGCATTTATATCTCATGTTCTAGATAAACTACTATTTCTCTCCCTCATAATATGGGGCCTATCTATTGGAGAAAATTTTCACTCTTAGATAATTAACACAAAGTCATACATAAGGTGTCAGAAAATATTTGTTGCTAATAGTCTTTAGGTTTTATATGAAAAGTAAATTTCAATGGTTTCTTGCCTTGCTTCAGCTCACAAGTGGAGAGTACGTTTTATAGATCTTTTCATGTTTGTATACATATATTTTTACAGATGAAGAAAGTGTGTGTGTATGTTCACACATGCACACAAGTATTTTAAAACAGTTTTGCTTTATTAATGCTGTTGCACCAGCAAATACAGACACTTTAATTTAAACTATGTAAGTAATGTAAATGAACAATTTTTTTAAGAAATGCTTATCAAGAGTAAGATGCTTACTTTTCCTTCTTACTTAACAGAGCATTGCTTAGGGAAAGGGCTTCATGGAATCTCCTTAACATCTTGCCTCATCTATTAAGTAAATACCATACATATGTAGAAGGTGTGCTACACATCTTAGTTGTGCCAGTAAAGCTCTCTTTGAGGCTGATGCTTCCACATGAAACTAGATTTTCACCTGTCCAGTGCCTTCTCAAAAGTATCTCCTTTGGTGAAATTGTTGTCTCTGCTCTGTTGCTAAAACATTCATTTTGTGCAACAAAAGCCAACAAAAAACTTTAGCAATATTCACACATCTGTTTTCTCACTACTAGCAGCATTCTGCAGTACTACATGTTTTGGGTTTTTTTTCTCAAAATTAACTAAAAACTGGTTTAGGAGTTACAGGGGCAACATGCGAAGTAGCTTCAGTATGTAGAGCAGTATGTGGAGCACTTAGGACTGCACCATTTTTTGCCAACTGTTCATACGATAACCTTGTACAGGTCACAAGGTGACATCTTGATACAAGTTGTACACTACACTGTTGCTAGCCAATTCCTCATTTGAAATATGTGGGACTTCATGATGGTAGACCTGGTGTTGGACTTTTGTATAGGTGGAAATTTTTAGCCATGTAATTTTTTTCTGCTTCTATCGATCTCTTGGTCAATTTCACAGTTTATTTATGTTAACATATTCATTTGAGACATTAGAGAAAATGGAGCATTTGGTTCTGTTAATCAAGATCCATTATGCTGTTTAATACCACTATTCCTCAGGCAGATACCAGAATACCTGAGGAAAGAGATTATTCATCAAACACATTTTTCAATTGTTTGCTATAGCTTCAGGTCTGAATAAAACATGCCTCCTGCCGAACTTTCAGTTTGGAATTGTTTCCCTGCACAAAATTTGATATGGTTGTATTATTAATAGAAGAACTCCAGTAGAGATAGGGTCTAAAAATATTCTTGATTATGGGAGCTGCAATATTTTAGACTAAGTACTTTGTTTGTATTAAGGTAATACTTGCACAAATTCTAAAAGTTAAAGTGGGTCAGAATGTCCTTTTCTGTCAGGGTGAAATCTGGGCCCTGCTGAAGTTGTTTTCTCCATTTGATGTCTCATTTTTTTCTGAGCAATTCCAAGAGGTTTCTTCCAGAGTGCTGTACACAGTGTTTTCAAAGGCCACTCACTGCAAGCTGAGAAGCTGAATGACAGAAGTCATCTGCAGTACAAAAATGGACAGTTGCTATTTAAAAGTTCCCTTTCTGGGAAGCAAGTTACCAGTGGGAAGTGTTAGAGAACACCTGGTTTGAATATATAGTTCTTTCTTCCTTTGCTATATTTAATCTGTCTAGTTGGAAATGCTAAGGCATTTAGCATTAAGTCTCACATGCAATGTTATGGGCAGTGGTAAAGCAAACATTCAGATTTTGTGGCTGTCCTGCCCTTTCACGAGTTTTTCACCAAACACAGCAAAAGCACTGTGGGTTGTAGCCCTGTTGTCTGCATTGGATTCAATGCTGAAATGTTGTAACTTGAGTCTATAGGTTGAATTTAGTGGGTTGAATTCTAACAACTTCCTGAGTATTCTAGAAAGAAAAGGAACCAACCTCAACAAGTGTGCTGCTTATTGTAGTAGGAGGGTATGTCTAGTGCACAAGGTGTATCTGATGGTTGCTTGCCTGTGCACGCACAAATGTATTCTTTCTCTTGGCCAAGTCTGACATAGTTATATAGATACATATGAAATGAATTAGGATTTTTTTTGCAATTCTGACAGACTGTGCTTCTCCTCGACTTTTGTACCTTCAAAGATGACAGACAGAAGGTGTAAATAGGCTTCCTTTTCGTAGCCACCATTCCGTGCTTGTTTTTCAGCTCTTCCTTTACTTTCCTTCTCCTCCATGTGGCAATTCATTGCAGGTGCATCACTACAGGGGCAATAGTACTGCAATAAAAGGATATCTATTTGGAAAATTATCTCCTGGAAATTGAAATTAGCATAGCTGTTAATGTTGCAAGTTAACCATGCAGAAACTCAGAATCAGTGACTTAGAGTTTTCAAATCTGCACTTATTTTCTTTTCCAAGGCATGATAGTCTGTCTACCTGACTGAATACTTCTCTTTTTTTTTTGGTTTTTTTTTTTTTGTATTCAAAGAATATGCCCATCCCATAATGATGAAGTTGCCCCAGCCTCAGTGGAGTTCACCCCACAGATCTAAAAAACCTACTTGTTATTTAATGCAAACTTCTTTTTCAGTGTGGTGTCAGCTGGCAAAAATCCCAACTAGAATGAAGGGAAGAGATATAAATCAAGGCAAAGCAGAAAAAATAATGGAAATGTAAAAACAGAGATTGTTTTAGGCATCACAAATGTAGAAACAATTGAAACCCTCTATTTATGAGTTATGGGAACAGTGCATTCAGCAGTGTGTCCTTCTCTTCCGTCAGGTCCAGACTAGCTTAGGTGGCCATTAACCAGATTAGCTTGGCAGTCAGTGTAGCAACTGCATTTGGCTCTCCATGGAGTCTGTAGGGTGATGGATAAGGAGGCAGCACTATTGTTTCCCATTTCTTGATGCTCATGTACTGTTTGTGTTCTTATGGCTGCAGAAGGCAAGGAAATAGAGTATTTTGCCCTACAAAATTAATTCCCTTCACTGAAAGTAATGACAGTGCTGTTATAACCTGGAAGTGTTATGTTCCAAAATAAATATACATTAAGTCAAGTTTCTTCTGTGGCTACATTCCTGCCCATTTCCATACTAGTAAAAACAACAAGGGGTATTTTGACATCATCTCACACTTGAGCAGCAACAGGGGTGTTGTTTTTCCTGGGCTGCTGTAGTAGCTATTATTGTGCAATATACGCACTGTGGTGCCTTGGAAACCCAATCTAAAGTCATGTCCTGTTGTTCCAAATACCCTACAGACTAATAGTAAGAATAAAAATCAAGGTCCTTAACACCTCTGACAGCTTGCAGTCTAGTTTTAAGACTGAGTGCAATGAGTAGATAAAACAGACAAATAGGTTTGGGAAGGCAAGAGTATAAAGCAGGTCCATAAATTAAAAGCAGAGGTCTCAGTTCATTGTCTTTCTAACTATTTTATTTACTTGCTAAATGCCATTTGGACTTTCTTGCTTCCCCGAATTTACTCTTAAAATAGAGACTGGTTGTGATGCACATCTGCTCTAAAGTTTTTATCTACTACCACACATGCAGTGCTGTTGCATGGTCTGGCATTTTTACTTTTAGAAGATTTTCTGTTATTTTGATACGAGTGATGACAAAGCTTAATGGGTTTTTGCAGTGGCATGAGACTGAGTATTTTTGCATTAAATAGAAGGTTAAAATAGTCAGGAAATTCTGTAGGCACTTCAGTATCAGTTATGTTAATTGAAGAGGCTGGCTTGCCTTCTTTCTGTATTGAATAGGCATTTCAGATACCTAAATTCATAGTTCATATAATAGAATTATAATGTTGGCTATAAGTAGTTGTGATTGTCTGTGAACATGGAAAGGAGAACTGGAATCTAATTTTTAGTTTTAATCTACTTTGCGTAATTGTTAAGAAATATTTTGCTTTCATTCAGTGGTGCTCATTGCTTTGTTATTGTTCATACATTTAGTATGTGGTAACTTTTAAAATGCAAGTTCTTGAAATTAAAGGATGATGTTCATAATGTAAATGAGTCTATGTTATGCCTGGAGAGAAAATAAAGACCTTGAATTGGATTATTTTTCACACATAAATCTGTTCTGACTCTTTTGTAGATCTTTGCAGCAGCACAGTCTGATGCTGGTTGGCTGTAGAAACAGTAGATTCAGATATGGACTCTGATCAAGTTCATGTAGTAAACTCTACAAAAGCTGGAGAGTTTGGGGGACAGGAATAGTAATTTGCTGCATTATGAGCTCCTTAATGAGCTCTTGAGAATCTAGGTAATGTATTCTATTCAGGTTATTTTGAGAACTATTGTAATGTATTCTCTTCAGTTGGGTTATTCAGTACTCAAAAATTAGTCCTGATTTTAATTATTTACAGATCTGCTCATTACCTATCCCAAAACTATGCCATGGAAGGTAGGGTTAAGGTCCAAGAGGAGGAGAGTATTTTAGAGCAGTGCTTGAAGTGTTCGTATCAGTCATATTTCATGTGAAACTATAAACTGAAAATTCCTTGTTTTTAACAGTTCCTCCTCTCCCAAAAAAATAATAAAAAAGACTGGAGCTCATTTTAGTTGTTAAAAAATTTACGGAATCAGAATCACAGAATCATTTAGGTAGGAAAAGAGCTCTGAGATCATCGAATCCAACCTATGACCTAACACCCCCATGTCAACTAGACCACGGCACTGAGCACCACATCCAGTCTTTCCTTAAATACCTCCAGGGACAGTGACTCCTATACTTCCCTGGGCAGTCCAGTCCAATGTTGCATCACACTTTCTGTGAAGAAATTCCTCCTGATGTCCTACCTAAAACTCCCTCCCTTGCAGCTTAAGACAATGTCTCTTGTCCTGTCACTGGTTGGCTGGGAGAAGAGACCAATCCCCACCTGGCCACAGCCTCCTTTCAGGTGGTTGTAGAGAGTGATAAGGTCACCCCGAGCCTCCTTCTCTGCAGGCTAAACAACCCCAGCTCCCTCAGCCACTTCACATAAGACTTGTGCTCCAGGCCCTTCATTAGATTTGTTGTCCTTCTCTGCACATGTATTTCCCATTATCATTTAATTATGTGCCTTATGTTATCTGTACAATGTGTTCATCTCCTGCGACAAGCCTAAATGAAAATTGTGGATGCAAAGAGTGCTGTCCAGGATCAAGCGCTCTTGCTTGGATGAACCTCTGTCACTGCTTTGATAACAATACAGCAAGAAAGAGTAAAAAAAAAATATTTTATGGATGAAGGCTTTTTGCTTTCTAACATCTGGATATTTTACACTTTTTCTTCTGCACAATCCTACTTTACACATCTGTCTTTCATTTAACCGGTGAAAGTCAGATATATCTCCTCTCCAACCTGGTGAGTGTGAGGGTGCTGTAAAGTGTTTCTCCTAAGATTTATGTGCAATGGTATCCTACCAGTTCTTCAGCCCCTTACACATTGCTGTGTAACACACTCTGTTTAGCCCTGACTGTAGAATGTATTTCTTCTATATAGAGTGAGAGTTTGATAGGAGTTTGCCCCATTCTTTTCCTAAGCTTTTTGTGTACAAATGAACTTCTGTTCACACCCCTTATTCTGGGAAATAAAAAAAAATTAAGAGCCTAAAGAGGCTCCTTTATGAGTGTGCTGGTAGTTTTTCTAGGGACAGGGTTTTGGACTGTGAGATTTGGGTGTTGGAGTTTCTTCAGTGAGAGTATGCAGCACTTTATTCTGGTTATGCTGGTTCTTTCTTGATTTTTCAATAGGAATCAGATGTATTGTTCATGCTATCCTTTCAGTAGTCTTCAGTGTAACAAAATATTAAGCGTGTCAGATCTTGAACAAGAATAATATCCTAGATAAAGGAAGGAAATCTTCTAATCAGTCAATTGTCTGGCTTGAGGAAAAGGGCATGGGAGATTTGAGTTGTGAAGGGAGTTCTTTAGAAGGTTGGGCAGCGACAGACACCAATGCTTTGGCTTTAAAACATGTTAATTCTACTGATGAACTCTACAGTTACCTAGATCTCTATTACTTTGAAAGGTCTTCAGGCCCATGAAGAATCCCATTTTGGGATCTGGGGATCAAAATATAAAACTAAAGTTTTAATTAAAACCCCACAGGTTTTCCCTTCAAAAATGTTACTTAATTGGATAAATCAATATGTGTGGAAAGGGAGAAACTGTAAGACAGGAAATTCTTAGGATGGAAACAATTTAAACCAATTTTTTAGAAGAAATGTTCAAAATGCCTAAACTTAAAAATACTCTGAGGGGAGGAATAGGAGGATTTATATCTAAAAATGCCACAAGGGAACTTCTCTTGTGAAATTTCCCCCCAAAATAAATATTTTTCTGGCCAGATCTGGATAGAGAGAGCTCATTACCCTATTATATATAAGCAAGAATCAGTTACAGTCTGAAACACAGACCAGATGCATTCCCTTTATACTTTACATCATGAAAGCACCTTTTCTCCAAATTCCCCACATGAAAATCAGTCTTCAAAATCCTCCTGGAAACAAAATCAATATTATACTAATTTTTATAATGAGTATAAAAATGTGCAAGAAGAGGAAAGACATTTTTATATCTTCTAATGGAATGCTGTGCACAGATTGGTGGGCTAGTACTGCCTCTGGGCCAGTGTGGCATGTGCTGAAATGCAGAATTATGTCAGTTCACTTGCTCAGCTTAGAACTACTTGTTGGCGTAGAACTTCTGATAAGCCAATAAATATGTACTGCCTCTGAATGCAAACAGTTTCATATGAGCTAGCTCAACTGTTTTGCCAGGGTATTGCAGTTCCAGGATTATCTTCCCAAAATCTGGACCTCCTCTAAATGACTTGTCTAAATGCCAAAGTGACAGAAGTAGAATTGAACAGGTATCCTCCTGGCTGTGAACACACACAAATTACATCATTTTCTAGAAGTGCAAAACACAGGACAAAAGGACCATCTAATACCAAGTCAGAGACTTCTACAATAATTTCTTCTGCTCCTAATTCCAGAGTAGTCTATAGGCAAGGATTTTGAAAATCTTTGTTTCTAGATTTTTGTTTCTAGGACTTGTTTTGTTTCCCTGTACCTAATATTAACCTATATGTATTGGAAACCAGCAAAAATCTTGTCCATAATACAAAGAAGAGTCTGGATGAATTGGGAAGTTAATTGTGAGTATAATTGCCCTTCTGGTGGATAATGGCAATCGTAAGTCAAGCAAGACAGCTTCTAACAGTTGGGTCAGGTTTTTAATTCTATGATCTAAATTATTAATGAGGATATTTTCATAAGCTTTCTGCATAAAAATTGACTTCATAACAGAGAGGTCAGCTGGTCTTGTCTTCTAGCCTTTATGATTCTCAGTGATAATCAAAAGCTGTTTTCCCACAAATGTATGCTGTTTTTATGCATCCTGACATACATACCAGATGTAGGTGGTCAATTACTTACAAGCTTTATGAAGCAAAAATTAATTCTGTAGGTTCTAGTTGAAAGCGTGATTTAATACCTTGGGAATCTTGAAAGCCATACTGAGTCCATTATGGAAAACCCAATGCAGGCTACTTTTCACAGTGTGGCTGCAGTCAGATGAAGTGGTATGATGCATAAAGAAAACAAGTGGATCAGTACAAGAATGCATAATACTGTAGCATAAATCAGTAGTGTTTCCACATCTGATAGATAGCTGCATTGAACACAATATATCTTGAGACTGATACAGTGTTAATATAAGAGGACTTGAGACAAGTGGCGAGGTTGATTAGGACTGTAAAGATTTTTATAAGAGGAGAGTGAAAGGTTGAGATTATTTATGCAGAAGATGGGTTGAAAACTTCTATAACCTGTCTCCTAAAGCAAGATTTAAGAGCCCATCCAGTATCATCAAATAGAATAAATTCAAAACAGATAAACAAGAATTTTGTTTTGTATCTGAAACACAAAGAAATGACAGAATTCAAGGTCACAAAGATGGAAATTTAAGATACTTCAGAAAGATATTTGGCACCCTTTTAAGTTAGAATTTTAAATAATAAACATATGAGGTTTTGAAGAAGATAAATCACTTTTAAAAAAAGAAGTGCCTGAGTCAAACAGTCAAACATATACTTCCACTATAATGGTTTATTGCATCTTCTTGGGATATGTCTTGGCTCACTGGCGTTATGAATATTGAGTAAGAGTCAGGATATTGGGCAAAATGGACAATTATTTATATTCATGGTGACAGTTTCCGTTCCTTTGGCAATCTGAATTAATTTGTTATAATTTCTCTCTGCTCTGTTTGTCAAGAAAAAGGAATGAATGGCAGGTCTGATTTTCCTTTCTGTCCCCAGAAAGTAGATGTCATGGTTGCCTTTCAGAGATTCAAAGGGTCAAATGTTTTGAAGCCTCTTTCATTCACATTTCATGCATATGATCTATAAACAAGTCTGGGACTACAAAAAATATCTAATTCTGTGCTTCTGTTCTGGCATTTTGCTACTTTGATAAATGAGAGATAGCATACTTTACAATTTCAAGGATTCTGAGCTGGAAGCACTTACTGGATGTGTTTTATTCTAAAACCACTCGTACCCCGAAAATTTTTCTGCCTCTGAGTGTCTCAATTTTGTATTGCAACAACTATTGAGAGTCTTACCATGATAATATGAAGAACTTAATACATTTCTAAGAAGTTTTCTTTAAAAAAATTCTTAACAAGAATGTCTCCTCCTCCTACTCCAAATTACAGAATAAAAAATTCCAAACCTAAAATGTAATCCTTCTTGATCAGGGCACTTGAATGCTGAGCCAGAATCTGAATTCTGAAACTACTTTTTCTCTCCAGAGAGACTAAAAACCTTAAATCCCATTTGTGTTAGCTGTCAAATTAGCAAGCTATGGCTGTGATTAGAACTGCCTAAAGAAAGAATTTCTGTTCTATGGGATTTTCTGAGGAAAAAAACCCCAACATTTGGTTGTGAACTTAACGGAATAAATACCGGAATTTCCCCCCTTTCCCTTCCCCTAAAATAACCCCCAAATTAATTAGAGTTAATTATAGTCTGTTAAAATCAGATAATACTAATATTGAAAATGCAGGTCAAGCAGGTCAAGAGCAGGTTACTTAGTGCCATGTCCAGTCTGGTCTTGAGTTTCAGTTGTCTTCGTCACAGTGAAATTTATTTTCCTGGTATATGATATCAGAATTTCCCAGATACCAGCTGGTGCCTGTTGCAGCTTGTCCTTTCCCTGAGCAGGGATTTTGCTCCCTGATGCCACTAGCATCCTTAGGTGCTGCCAGAGAGCTGCTCCTGCTGCCAGCAGGTTCTCCTTGTCCACAGTGCCTGACATTAAGATGACTCCAAACAGGGTGGATCCCCTCCAGGTGCAGGTATGCACACACATCTGTGTTAAAAAGTACTGTTAGCCAGTGTTTTCCTCATCGTTGCCCCCGAGGGGCACCCCTACTAACCAGCTGCTCCTCAGCTAGATCCGGTATCCCTGCTCCCAGACTGCAGAATGGTGTCTGTCAGTCCAGCCAGTGATCCCTGTGGTCCTCCACACCCCATTCAACTGTGGGAGACCACATCACAGGCTTTGTTAAATCAGAATAAACAGCACATGCTGCTCATCCTTCATTCACCAAACCAGCCCTGTACTCATGCTGAGCTCTAGGTGACACAGTACAAATATATCATGTTTATTCCCAGTCATTTCTTGGTTTTCATATCCTGGGTGTTATCTTCTGGAGAATTTGATGTGTGACCTTCCCAGGGACTGAGGGTGATTAACCTGTATTTACTTGGAGAAATGAGTGCAGAATTTGAGCTCTTTTGCTCAATGACCATGGTCAGAAGTTTGGCTTATTTTCTGATTAATTTTTCTCCCTGTTTGCCTCACTTCTTGGATAAAACTCTGATAGAACAATGCAAAGGTTTGGGGATTAAACTCAGGAAAAAACTGCTTTAAGAGAAGGACAATTAATTTGAGGTTACTTGAGAACTTCCATACACATAGTTGTTTAAACATGGAACATGGAAATGCTGCTTAGAGTGATCTCAGTATGCAGAAGGAAGGTAAAAAGTGGCAAATCACAAGGGTTCATAAAATATAGCATGACACTGAGCACTATAATAAACTGGCTATTCAGTCTTGCTACAGTGCAAATACCTGTGGTAGTAAATCTGCCAGACGCTGCTATGCTGTGAGGAAGGAAAGAGGATGAAGGACATTCAGTTGGGCAGGGCCACAGGCAAGAGAATTTGATAAGAACCTGCACATACCTAGAAGGCATTAGGGGCTAAATGGAGGCAAAGTGATTTGTGTGATTCACAAGTGTCTGACAGAGAATGATAAAATAAAATAAAATGAAGGGAGAGACTATCAGCAAACTGATTGATTGGTGAGATGTTAATGAGCTGTGGACACACTCCCATGTGAATCTGAAGGACAGCCCATGAGCTCTGAAAACTGAACTGACTAACAAATATGAAAATTTTATCAGTCCCATATGAGCAGGGAAATGAAGGGAATGATTTTATGAGAATCCATGTGCCTAGCAACTGTGATGCTCTGTTAGATGCTCTGAAGATGATCCATTGAAATTTCTGTGGAAAAGTTGCCACTCATTCCAGCCAAGGTAGATCAAGACCTTAGTTCTAATACACGACATGTTTGTCAAAGTAAATTTTCCAGGAACAAAGGTGGCAAGGCACAAGGAATGATTGTACCAGTGCAGGACCATAGGGAATACCTAGGGAAAATAGGTATTCAGTAAGCCATTAGCTGTGCACAGGAAGCTATAGCAGTGTGTTAACTGAATATCTGTTTTTTCTCATAGGAAGAGTTAATTAGTTAATTAGTTTTACTTGGAAGTGATGTGGTATGGGGCTATACTATTCCATTCAGGAGAATGTGCTTGTTTTATGTAGTTTGGTTTTATTAGAGCTAAGAGGCCGTTATGTTCTACATTTGACAATGTAGCACATGAAATTTCAATTTGATTTTCCTTGTTTGTCAAGAGGTTGTTTCTTTGTCTCACTTAGATATTTCACTTGCGGGAGCCTTGAGTGTGCGTGGAGCCCGCCTTGTTCTCACACAGATTGTGGCCCTTCTGATGAAAAGGTTCCACCACATAAGGCGAGACTGGAGAGGAAGCCTGTCAAATGTGCTGCTGCCCGTCCTCTTTGTTGCACTGGCAATGGCCTTGTTTAGTGTGAAGCCTCTGGCCATCAATTATCCTTCTCTCAAGCTGACACCAAGACTTTACGACAATGCAGAATCCTTCTTTAGGTAAAGGGCTCATCCATCATCATCAATATCCAGTGTTCTGGGACCTTTACCCTTGAGTTCTCATATTTTAAAGAATGTTTGTATTCTAGAAAGAATGATAGGTTACTTTTGAGAATAGTTATGTGGGGTTTTTCTCAGATGTTTAGTACACTTTTATAGATTATTATGAAGGAAAGATAAAATTAGAAAATCTTTGTGTGAAGGATTTTCTGGAGGAAAGAGCAAAGACTTTGGAGAAGATTGAACTCAAATCAATACCAGTCATGACCATTTATATGTAAATGGACAAGTGTATTTGAACAATCCTTTGCATGCTTCATTTTAAAAAATTGCTTAGGACTGAAGCTATTTTCTCAAAACAATTCTTCGGTTTAAAAATGCTACACAGTATTAACAAAGCCTGCTGCCCTTCTTACTCAACTTAATTTCTAAATGTTCAGCTTTGAAACCAACTAGATTATTTATTTATTTATTTATTTATTCATTGACTTTTAGTGTACAATATCTATAGAATTAATTTTTATAGAGTGAATATGACATGTATGGGTCACTTTCTCTACTGTGCAAATGTACAGATAAACATAACAAGATGCTGTTTGAACTTATAAATATAATATAAATTTATTTTATAAGCATAAAAAATTTTAGCCATGCTAACTGCTAGGAATAAAGGATTATAAAGAGAATGATGCCCATGGGTGGATGTTGAGATTTGTTTAGCCATAATTGTAATGAATTTTCTTTACATGTTCACATAGAGTTTTTTGAAATGAGATTACTTTGGTATGTTTTCTATGCATGGATTTTATAGTCCCTTAATTTCTTGGAAAATACATAGGACCTTGAGCCTGAAGGTTAATAAAGCTAAACATATTAATATGTCTTTATTTATTTTCTTTTTTTAAAATTTTTCTTTCCCCTTCACTCCTTACCCCTGTGGCCCACTTTGAACAGCACTGAAGATGATAACCTAGGAAACCTTTCTCAGATTCTACTGGGATATTTCTCTGACTGGGACCTCACATGCACAGATTCACAACCTGGGTAATTGTGACTAATGTAACTATTTCCTTACTTTAAGTATTGAACTTTTCATTTTTTTTCTTTCTCTGTAATGGATTATCTTAGGCTTTTTTTGGCAGCATGGGGTTAGTGACAAATCTGTTCTGATAAACGAGCTGGCATCCAGGTAAAGAGCATAAGTAGGCTTTACTGTTAAAAGGTCTGATCTATACAGCTTAAAAGTCAGTGGCAGTAATCTGATTAATTTTACGATGATTTTGATCAAGTCTTGTGTCCATAGGAAGGATAAATAGATGATAAGGAAAATACTTGTTAGGAAGCATTCTAGATTTCCAAATTCAGGAATGCAGTGGTGACAATGCTTTAGTAAGTGCTGCAAATATGAGACATGAAGCTCATTCGATGCCTATAAAAATATTTTTAATAAATCAACTTTGATAAAAATGAGTAAAATTTGTATCACTTTAGACAGAGCTGCCACTGTGATCAAATACTAAGAAGGCGTTCAGCATGCCAGATCTGCTCATTACTCTCTGGATTTCTTCTGTTAAGTGGTATATTCCTTTCATTTGATAGCTATACTTTTATTACATTTATTCCCATTAGAAAAAATAATTCATGCTGGCAGATAGAATCTACGTCATCCCAGGATTCGTGCGAATGTGTGTCTGAACAGGAGGTATGTAGTTTTTTATTTACTTATGTATGTAAAAAATATGTGTGCATATATTATTTCTAATTCATTGGCTGCTGTTTTTGAAGGGCTAGTGAAAGTGATGAGGAAATAAATCCTCACAGGTCCAGCCTTATTATGATTGGAGATTTACTTCTGTTTCAGCTAATGAAATTATACACAAATTTCTTGTTGATGCATATGAACACATATGTGCACTAGAAATGGCTATAGATTGATTCGAAATAACAGGAACAGAGACAGCCGAACTATTTTCAGCAGATGCAACTTACTTTAAATGTGTTACAGGACTCTGATTAAGAAAAATCATCATGTACAACAAGGTTAAAGTATAACACTTCCATAACATCTGGAACACTGCCTACTTTCAAAGGGAAGTGTGGGTGAACGTAGCTGATAGAACCCACCAGGGAATCTACACATGAATGAGATTTAATTGTTAGAGTTTGCTTTTGGCTTGGATTTTGGGTTTGAAAATACATCAGGCTTGAAGACATGAAGGATTTTGAAAAACAATGAATTTCTGACCTTCTTGACTAATGACTTTTCCTGATGACTTGCTCTGGGTTGAGTAATAAACAAGAGTATGAAACTGTGTCTGAGGTGGCAAATGTACTTCCCCAAAAGGGAATATCCTACAAAAAAGTTTCTTTTGTTTATAAAGACATAATTATTTAGAACAAGAGTTGCATATGAAATATAGCAATACTGTTTTGGGAAAAATGAAAGGAGGAAACTAGTTTTTTGTTTTTCTGGGCAAGGAATAAGTTTGTCTTTAATACTAATGAAACTTATACCTAAAATACAAGAAGGTTGAATAAAATACAAATGGGAACTTACACAGGGAGAGGCCTATTAACCAGGAAAACTGAAAGGAGAGAAGTTGCTTGACAATGGAGGGAGAACTTGTATCTGTGAGCTATGTATGAGCAATCTTTGAGAGTGAATTTTTAATTTCTGTAGGGTCGAGATATCAAAAAAGCATTAAAATTTTTCAGTTGGTTGACATAAAGTGCTTTGTAAAGCTTCTGAGGTAATTGAGTCTAATATCTGTCACCTTTCTTTGGTTGTGAAAATGTCCCACTGAATCATTAGAAGACATCTTCCTTTATTCTTTTCTTCAGCCCATCAATGAAATTTTTAGAAGCATATAACATTAATTAGAATTTTGATTTCATCTCATATTTATCTGGTGCCTATTTTGTGTTTCTTCTCAGGAAAAGCAAAGAAATAGCAGTCTTGCCTCTTTCATTGCTGTAAACATTCCTAAACTTATATACAAGTTTTGACGTTTTCAAAACAAACTGACTGACAGGGCTGCAAGAGAAATCAAAGGGATTTCTAATATGTAGCTGACACAATCGTTTGAGTTGCTTTACAAAACTAAACATAATTTATTGAAAATCTGTTAAAGCTGAGAAAGGCAAATCCAGTTAAAAAGAAATGCTGTAAAATCTGCATAAAAATCCAAAAATAAGGCTAAATGTAGTGCCACTGTTTTAAAAAAATGCTTTACTTATGTATACTTTTTTTTCAGATGTGCTCAAGCTTCAATACCTCTGCTCCCTATGTGAAGAATAAGAGAGGACATATTTTGTATAATCTTTCAGGGTTCCCTGTGGAAGAGTATTTAGTGTGGTCTTCCAACAAAACAAGGTAACCTTACAATGTCTAGCCTTTGGCTGTCGTTTGCATATAAACCCCATAGTCCTTCCTGATCCAAGGAATAAACATTTGTCACTGAGAATATAAACGTTTGTTGTCTTTATCTGGTGATTGTTATCAAGGCATAGAGTCAGGCTGCGATTCAAGGTAGCGTGACAGCCGCTCAGTGGTCTCATCTCAGAACTTCCTCCAGCAGTTGCATGATGATTGGCTCTAGGCATACTCTGGACTTTCTTCCACGTACTGAGTTATTTTAGCATCTCAGAGATGCATATCTAAACCAGGTGAACAAGATAATTTCCATTACTCAGAGACTCAATCAAACAGAGGTGGATATGCTCCAATTAAAATTTTCTTTGAAGTAAAAAGGGCTGCTATGCCCCTGGCAATACTTCATAATCTGTGATATCAGCAACAGAGGTTATCTGCTGTATTTTGAAGCTACTTATGTGCCCTTACAGCTCAACCACTGCTGATAATGTAAGTGGAAATATTAGACTAAATATGATTTTATAGAGGAGAAGAAAGTGTTAGCCACTTATGTATTAAAAGAAGGTGTATCTGATTTAATATAAAGAGAGGTAAGCATTTTTGGGTGAAAGATTTGAGCTAGCATATGAATGGAATAGGAAGAAATAAAGCTGTTTAAGATGCTGCTGGAAGTCAGTAATACCTTACAACCCTTCCTGTTGCTCAGAGATTTCAGCTTTCAAAAAGCAAAAATTCTTATCTAAGGGAATACCTTTGCTAGAAAAGAGCCAGTAATATTGACCTGATTAAAAACTACATTGTCCCCTTCCTTTTTAACGAGGAGTTTTTGAGGGGTGAAGTTTTACTTTTAGTTGAAAAAGAAAGCATTATTGTAGCTATCTCAACTTTACCCTTGCAAGCAAACTGCAAGCTTAAGGCAGATCACTCTTTGTTACTTTAATTTCTGCTACCAGATATGGTGGTTGGTCTTTTGGAGGGAGGAAAGCATTTGAACTTCAAGATAAAAAATTGAATAACACCAAATCTCAGCCCCTGGCTAAGGTAAGAGTTGCATGCATGTGTGCACATCTGTATATATGTATTGATTACTTTTTCAGGCTTCAGACATCACAGCACTTAGCAAATAATAAATCATTACATAAAATCCTTGCACTGAATAATTGGGAGAAAATCCTCTGTCTCCTATAGTCTAACTCTGTTCATAATTCTTGAAGTATTCTCCTGTGTTTGAGAAACAGTTTTAAATCAGTCAAATGATATAGCTTTTGTTTGTTTGCTTGCCTTTTTCCAGTGAATTAATTTTAGAATCTAAGTTTAAATCTTGTTTCTAGATAGCCAGCCAAATAATAATTTTTTTCTGTCTTCTCCAAAAAGCCAGTGTCACAATTGGCCAAAGTGCACTGAACATCACAATAATGGGTGGCTATTGATGCTTTTTCATGCCTACAAGGGATACTTTGCTTTGCTTCATTTCTCTCACCACCTTTCCCCTAAGAGTAAAAGCATTTTCTAGGAGCAGCTCCTTCTGCATAACATATATACTATCCTTTTCTCAGAAGAACCTTTCTAAAACATTCCAAGGGAAATAAAATCCCCTGCGTTGGTAAGTGCTTGTTAGCCTCCAGGTCTCATCCCAAGTTTTCATGGTAGGGAAATACTGTACCACTCCACTGCATACCAAAAGGCCTCAAGGAAAAGCCCTTTATTTTAGTTGTGCTTAGAATAATCCTTCTTCTTTGACTTTTGCGATCCATTCAAATGTAGATGTGTTATGAGTAGAGGAACAGCAGTTTTGGAGAAACATTGATGCATATCAGTGAGTGGTTGTTGGGGTCTTCCCCCCCACCGTGTAGCCCTGGGAGAGGGGCCCTGGGGGGGAGGCACGGGGTTTCCCTGCCCCTGCTCAGCCTCGTTCCCATTGGTTGGTTTGTGTTCCCTGCGCGGGCAGAAGGACCCTCGGGTCCCGTGACTGGAACAGTTCCTGGGCAGAGCCCCGGCCATGCGGCTGGAGAAATAAACATCTCTGAAACATCTAGCAAGAATTGGTCCATAGATATTTCTTTTCCACGGGCCTCATTGTTTGATACGCGTGTCGCAGTATCCCACTGTAACAAGTGGTCTCTGTTTGTGTATTTGAGGCAAACAAGATTTAAGAGGAAGATATGCATTTTCCAGATTCCAGATTAGTATATGACAAAAAGATTCTTCTGCCTTTAAATTGTTTTATGTAAATATAGATTTTATTTGCTTTTATAAAAAAAGAATACAAGGAACAGCATAAGTAAGCTTCATCCCAAATCCATTTTGGGACAAAGTGTTAGAAAACAATACAGATATTCTCCAGACCAATATAATTTCATGCTTAGTTTTGCAAAATCACTTCCTCTTTCTAATGCCTTTTCCATATAATTTGTTAGAAATCTCCCTATTTTATATACAAATCTGAGCACATAGATTTTGGTTATTTATAATCTCTCTTCTAGTCCCATATATTTTATAGTTTTGAACTCCAGTTCCATCATTCCTTCATTAGAAACATGAAGGTTTTCAGTAAGATTTTTTTTCTGACTCTCTTTAATCATTTTAAACTCTTGTTTTGACATGCTTGCACTGTGATTTTTGTCAGGTTTTTTTTTTTTAAATATATTTGGTATAGACCTCCACCTGCCATCAGGACAGGGATAAATTATAGTTATACTCTTAGTAAGTAAGCTTTCTGACCCAAAGCAAATAGTAGAGTAAATTTATAAAGGGCACTGTGTTATCTAAAGTATCTCCTGGAAGTGTCTTTCAAGTGATGCAATGTCAAGTTATTGCATTAACCTTTCAGTAACTAATGACCAGATTTTTACTTTGACCTTTCAGGTTTGTTCGTGAGACAGTGAATATACCCTTTACATAGCCTGGTATGAAAGAAAATGAGAAATTTGCATTTGAAGAGAATTACCGTATGACTCACTTCATTTTAGAAAATTTCTGAGCCATTAATATTAACCTGATTAGAAACTACATTGGCCCCCTCCTTTTTAACAAGGAAGGAGTTTGTGAGGGCTGAAGTTTTACTTTCAGCTGGAAAAGAAAGCATTAGTGTAGCTATCTCAACTTTACCCTTGCAAGCAAACTGCAAGCTTAAGGCAGATCACTCTTTTTTACTTTAATTTCTACTACCAGATATGGAGGTTGGTCTTTTGGAGGGAGGAAAGCATTTGAACTTCAAGATAAAAAATTGAATAACATCATTTTAGAAAATTTCTGAATCTTTATACATTCTTCTCCTGTACTCAAAAAGCCAACAATTTTCTTGTTCAAATTAAAAATGTTTATTTAGTACCTATTTTACTGTACCTAATCATACTGTGCTGTATATACTGCATAAGTGGTATATGCATGCACACCAAGAATGTGTATATGTACACACAAGAGAGAGAATATATCTACCACATGACAAATGTGGCTGATTAAAACCATTGATTATTGGCATTCATTGATGATCAGTGCCATGTAACAAAAGCACAACTTCTCAAATTTTTTCTATTTTCATGGCTGTATATTCTTTGGCTTCGTCTGATAATATGGTCAAAAAATTGTTCCATAATAGTTTCACTGTTGCTGTTTTTTGTAGCATAATGAAATATAGGAAGAACATGTGGTAATTTTAAATACTGCTGAAAGGCAAACTGTACTGTTCACATGTCATTTGGAAGAGTAAATTTTTCCAATCCCAAAGGTTGGGACTTGAAGCTTTACAGTACAGTAACTGTATAAGTGTCCGGGGAAAAAAATTTACATCTTTCCAGTCTAATATCAATCATGAATCTGGTCCAGCAATGCTTAGGGACTTCTCTGCTCCTTCTCACCCTTTTTTCTTGATAGGCCATATGTTAGTTGAAATGTCAGTCTAGCTTTATTTTGGAATATTGATGGCAAGTAAAAGATTATATAATAATGTAAAACACATCTTCACAGAACTTCTATCTGATGTGGTGAGGGGTTGTATTTTTCCTTGGAAAAGAATTTTCCTAACTATGGATAGGATGAAAAAGAAAAATTAATTATATTGATGTATATATTTTTCTTTTCTTTAGCTCTTTTCTGCCCTCTGTAAATAATTACCTGTGTGGCACAAGAGAAATATGAAAGATTTTTCAGCTGGAGCTAATATATTTCCTTTTTTTATATTTTACCTTTGCTAACAATTTTGAATAAAAAACAAGCCTTTAGAAAAAAGACCTTACATGTACCTTCTGTTGAAGTGAACAACCTTATATGTTTCTTTTTCCAGATTATAATAAATTAAATATCCATCTTCAATTTGGTTATTTCCTGGTGGTTTGATTCAGTTACATAATGCAGCTTGAAGGATAATTCCAATTAACATGTTGGATATTGAAATATATTGTTACACACAATGCTCTATTGTGGTTCTGTATATTCATTTGAATACTGGTAGCATTACTATATTTCAAAGGTATTCTCTGAATATTTGTGACCTTTCCCCTGCCTGAATTAAATGAGGATGTGTTGTCAGAATTTTGCTTTGTTGGGGTTTTTTTGCCTTTTTTTTTTCTTCAATACAACAAATACAATTGCAGTGGAGTTTCGTTATGTATGTATGTATAACTTTCTATTCTGCAAAAGTCTTTAAAAAAATATAGAAGAGGAGATAGGCACATGGGGCTGTGAAAAAGACAGGTTACCCTTGATCACTTGTTTTTGTCTTTTTGCCCTGGTTGCTATTTGCACAGGACATCCTGCAGTGCAAAGATTTTCAGTTTTCCTCAGGAATCTTAGGTTCTCTTTCACTACATTTCTTTAAAGACCGCTCTTGTTGATTAATGAATGGGAGGTCTAGATTGTTTAATAGTTTGTGGGAACTGAACTGGAGAAGAACAAAGGAATTTCATGACTTTCCAAAGAGGGGAAGACTTTGGGGCTTGTTTTTTTTTTTTCTTTTCTTTAAATGTGGGGACATAAGAGTTTGAGACACTTGAATGCCATTACATGGCATGTGGAAGACATCCCGGGGATCAGGCCCAGCCAATATGGTTTTACAAAGGGCAGGTCCTGCTTGACCAACCTGACCTTCAAAGTGACCTGCTTAACAGATAAGGGAAAGGCTGTGGATTTTGTCTATCTAGACTTCAGTAAATATTTGGCACTGTCTCCTACAGCATCCTCCTTGAAAAACTGGTTTCTCGCGGCTTGGATGACTGGCTATTTGATGGGTAAAAAACTGAATGTATGGCTGGGCAAGAGAGCTGGGGTGTTAAATCCACTTGGTGCCTGGTCACTAGCAGTGTTCTCCAGGGCTCAATTTTGGGACTGGTTCTATTTAACATCCTTGTTGATGATCTGGATCTGGAGATTGAGCACACCCTCAGTAAGTTTTCAGATGACCCTAAGCTGTGTGGGAGTGTTGATCTGCTTGAAGGTAGGGAGGCTTTTCAGAGAGATTTGAACAGGCTCAATCATTGGCCTGAGGACAGCCGCATGAGGTTCTATAAGGTGAAATGCCATGTCCGGCACTTGTGTCCCAGCAGCCCCATGCAGTGCTACGGGCTGGTGGAGGAGTGGCTTGAGAGCTTTTCGGCAGAAAGGGACCTGGGGGTGCTGGTTGACTGGAGACTGAATATGAGGCAAGGTGTGCCTAGGTAATAACATCTTGCCCTGTATCAAGAGTAGCATAGCCAGAAGGACCAGGGCAGTGATTTTCTGCCTGTATTCAGCATTGGTGAGGTTGTACTTAAAGTACTGCGTTCAGTTCTGAGCCCCTCATTTAAAAATAACATTGCGGTGCTGAAGCATATCCAGAGAAGGGCAACAGGGCTTGTGAAGGGTCTAGAGAACATTTCTTATGAGGAATTGCTGAGAAAGCTTGGTTTTAGTCTTGAGAACAGGAGGCTCAGGGGGACCCCATTCCTCTCTACAACTCCCTGAAAGTAGGTTATAGTGAGGTGGGGCTGGTTTCTGCTGCTGTGCCTGCAGTGAGAGGACAAGAGGAAATGGTCTTAAGCTGAAATAGGTGAGATTCAGATTAGATATTAGAAAAAAAATCCACTGTTAGAGGGGTCAGGCACTGGAATAGTTTCCCCAGGGAGCTGGTGGAGTCATCCCTGAAGATGTTTAAGAAGTATCTGGATTTGATGTTGGGTGATGTGGTTTAGTGTTCTAGGAGTTAGTTAATGGTAGTGTTGGTGGTTGGATTTCATGATGTTACAGATCTCTTCCAACCTTGATGATTGATGATGCTGTTGAGATTTCAAGCAGTTGTGAATACCACACAAAGAAGAGCAGAAAATGTGAAAGGTAATGCAGGCAAGAACAATGGCAGATCAAAGCTGCTGATCTTTTTAATAATGACTAACAGAGCTTGTTGCGAAGAAGATTCAAGGGTGAGAGGCAGAGAAGAAATGACAGTGGAGCTCAGAGTGGTTCTTGGAATCATGATCTAGGATAGATGGGAGGAAAATTAAAAGGAGAGTCAGAGCACTGTAAACCCCACCTCACAAAAATGTGGAGATCCAAACAAGTAGGTGGTCAGGAGAAAGAATCAGAAGAAAATAATTATTAAGAAAGGGAAACAGAACTGAAGTTTAGGCAGCCTGCACTGGGAAATATAAAGGAGAATGTGTCAGAAAAAAGAGTTGAATTCTGGAACTAGCATCCAAGTAAGGCTTGTAGTTAGATAGTATAAGAAAAAAACAAAAAAAAAGAAAAGGCAGAATTATATGCGAGTAAAAGAGAACAGCATCAAAGCAATGATAAGAAAATCTTTAGGGAAGTTTCCAAGATGTAACTGTATAGATGGTAATTTTAGAAATTATCTAAGAAAACTGAAATCTTAGAAGAGGAGTATTAAGGCAATAAAGATTTATATTAAATCCTGTTCACTTTGCAGTATGATTCAGAATCCAGACAGTGAGAATTGCCCAACCTAGGACGTACAAAACGCAGATTACAAAGAGCTGATATAAAGAGGGAAAGGTTAGGAGTTTTTCAACTGTTTAAAATAAAAGGGAGAAGAAAGGGTTTTATGATGTGAGGAACAGATAGTAATCAGATGGTTTTAAATGTCACTGAAACTGAAAATAAACATACTTAATAATTTGACCTAGTTTCCAGTATGGATAACATAGGTTCAAAGGCACTATGATTAACAGTAATGTATCAATTTTCTGTATCAATTTCCTCCATGCCTAACAAGCCACTGATGCTTGTTGATGGTGGAGACAGCTTTTTCTATGGAATAGTTTCATACCTTGTAAACAGTGTCTTCTTGATTCTTTCTTTTCCTCTCTTTCTAGGATATTCTGTTCCTAGATGTTTTTTGCTATGTATCTCATGTAGATATTATTTAGAGAAGTCTCTTTGGAATTTCAGTGATTCTTCCAATTTTAACACTAGTTTTGCTCATCTTTTTGTATTTTTGATTAAACTGGCAGGTGTTATTTTCACATTGTTCTTCCTCTACTTGTTCAACCAGATGTGTGTAAAGGAGGGGGGACACAGTGTTCCATTAAATCAGAGAATCTCAATTTAATAATAAACATATGTGTACAGATCCAACAATAAAAAACTGCTGCATGCTGTTGAAAGACCTACGCAAATCAGTTGATTCTGTTCTGCCTGGTTGACTTTGTTCTATAAATAGATGTCATAGTAGGAGAATTAGATATCCTTCATGCAATTCTTAAAGGTATGTAAGTTTGCACATCAGCATTCAGATTGAACTAATTTTTGATTGACAATTTCCATTCTTTCTTCCAGGTGTGGTATAACCAAAAAGGTTTCCATTCTCTGCCATCCTACTTAAATGAACTCAATAACTTCATTTTGTGGCTGAATTTACCTCCTAATGAGGATTGGAGACAGTATGGTAATAGTCTTTCTTTGTATTTTGGAAAGTAGTTTTTAAATTAAAATAATTTTAAGTATGAAAATTTTTGATAGTTTACAGTAGGATTTCAGAGTCTCATTTCTTGGGGGGATTAAAAAGTGAAAATTTTAATGACACAGAAAGTTTATGTGAAGAATGAAGTAAAGTAAAATTTGAATTTAAAGCTCACCATGCCATATGAGTTCCTCACAAACACATTCCTGTGGAATAAGGGTAAATTGGTTTGGGATGTTAGTCCCTGTGAAACTACTGTTAGGGCTTGCTTAAATAGAATGACTAAGGCACAACAAATATGGATTTATAACTTCTTTGGCACTTTGTTATATCTCCTTACATAAATATCCTGGGTAAATCCAGATTAGCCTGTAAATTCACACTGCAATGTGATGTTTCATAGCATCCTGTTACTCACGGAATAGGAAAGGCTATCATATATAATTACTGTACATAAAAAAAGAGCAATTAATATATTTGACATGTGAATTCTCTGATTCAGATATCCCTAAACTTTATAAAAACTTGTTAAAGTAAAAATTTTATGAACTAACCTCTAAAAAAATAACTGCAGTCAAAGACTCAGGTGTTAACACAGGTGAACTTTCTAGTTTGAAATCCGAGTGTGATTGTCCAGGTTAAGTTCTATTCATTCCAGTTTCCTTCATTCTTAAGATTCTGCTAAAGAGGAATTTGGTTTAGAGAAATTTTTTAAAAAGAGTTTATGACCAATTTTTGAGTGTTTTTGTAAAGTTAGGATGGTTGTCTGTAATGCTAAAATGTTTTTCAGTGTTTTTATAATGAAGCAAGAAGACTAAATCAGTGAAAATAGGGAAGGAATCCTGAACATCTAAAAATAGAAATTCATTAAAAAAACTTTCCGGAATGTCAAAGAAAAAAAGAGTAATGGGTTGCTTTCAAAATGGCTGGGCTTTTATTTTTCTAAATGAATGAGAATGGATCAAAGGTAGTGTGCTTATGCAGAAACTTTGAATGAAATGAAATCCAGTATTTTAATGAGAATTTTTAATAGATATCAATTTTTAATCAACTTTCTTTGTGCCTCATGAGTCATACTGATGCTAGCTTTTTTTCTGCATCATTAGATATCCCATTTTAGAGCTTCAATGTTTGTGTACACTTATATCTGTCGTGGAGAATCAGGGTTTGCTGTCCTGCTTAGAGTAAAAGAAAATGATAGTTGTCCCAAGGATTTTGGAAATGTTTTACTTTTTGATGTTTCATGACACAGAAACACAGCAAGTAAAACAGTGCTTAAGAAATACTTGAAGTCTTGTAGTGACATCTGTACGTTATATGAGCTTGTGGCAGAATATGTTAGCTGTCTGCAGAAATAGAGCTTAAGAACTAGACAGTAATTTATTTATGTGTTCATCTATTGGAGAAGTGCATCTAAGATGGACTGATCATGCTCTTGAGGCACAATGCAGTGGGAACTTTCACAAAAACCTTGGGAAGAGACGTCAAGTTACCTACCTATCTATCTGTATGTATGTATTTGTTTGTGTACACACATTTGTATGTGTGTGTGTGTGTACACGTGTATATTTGTGTATTTTTTGTGTAGAGACCAATACATACATATGTATATTTTATTTCTAAAAAACTCAACAGTTTTCTGGTGCTATATGGGCCACTTTGACTTTTAACTTTCTCTTATTTAAGGATACTGTTCTAACAGAGAAGAACTATTCATATGCTTTTGTTATTCAAATTGTTATATGCAGTCCTGTAAATCAGCAGTCAGAAGATCATGTACTCTACTCCAACACTGAAATCTATTATTTTTGATTTTTTTTTCTTCTTCCAAACCCTGTTTATATGCAAGGTCAGTTCTAGAATATTGTTGGAAATTGCTGTGAGGAAACTTGTTAAGATCTTGCAGAAACATGGCTTTGTAGTTCTGCCTTGCATTAGTGCCATGTTATTTCACAGAACAACCTTTTTCCTGTCAACAGAACCAGTGCTTCTGTATTACTTTTAAGTGACATAAAATTAATTTAGCCCTTTGAAAGGGGCTGTAAGGACAAAGGCTTTTCTTCTTACACAAAAAAAAAAAAAAAATCTTGCTTTACAGGAAGAAACTTACTACAGCAGAGTAGAGCATTGCCATGGATATAAACACAATAGCAGCAACTATGATATTCAAACACCCTTGAACGAGGTCAACAAGTACAACAACTTCAGTGCTCATACAAAAGCTAAGAAATCCTTTCACTTTGAGGTTATATTCTGTGTGTATTTCTTGAACATGAACCCAGTTAGAGTTCTCCCAACATCTTTGGAGGAGGGAAGAGTCATTACTGACCACATGCCGAGTTCTACCTGCTTTGCCCACAGGGACAGATCCAGTAACTTTCATAAGAGATCAGTACCACTGGTCCAAGTTTGTGATAGGTTTTGATAATAAGGAGCTGAGCAGGAGGCTAATTGCTTTTATCTGAAGTCTTTTCTGCAGTCAAGAGGATACAGGGAATATAGACTTATGATTTGGTAGGAAAGTTTGAAGGAAGAAATTTTACCCAAGAGTAAAGAGCACATATGCTGACTTGCACTGGTTTATCTTCATAGGGATTTGTATCTGTTAAAAAAAAAAACTTTGAAAAAATTTGATTACTGCTTTTTGTTCTGTCAGTCCAAGTTACTGACTTTTCAGCATTCGGGAGCAGGAAATTGTATTTATTTAGTAATAAAAAATCCTTCCTTTTTGCTATAGTGTAATCTGATCTTCAAATCCTTTCTCTGCAAGTGGAGAGATTTCTCCTCACCCCTCTCTCTTAACAATATGGGATTATTTCTAAATTTCTCTGTGAGGATGCTTGGAAAGTTGCAAAGTTTTTTCTTGTAATTTTCATGTAAAGAGTGGTATGATTGTTGAGGAAAATGTGTGTGCCCAGCTGGAGGTACATGTAACTAGATGGAGTAACTGAAATTGGCCCGATTGATTTATATCAGTTTATTGTAGCTAATGGATCAGTTGTCTCTTTTGGAACAGCAGTTCAGTAATACTTGTATAAAAATATCTCATCTTCTTTGTCGTGGATACCCACCCCTACCTTCATCATCATGTAAGTCTGTGATTCTGTTGCGGGAAAAACTCCTCTGTCTTACTGTGGAGGAAACTAAATACATTGTTTCCTAGTGGATTATAAATTCAGTGGCAGATAATGAAAATAAACATGTTAATAAAGAAAAAAAAAGGTGTAAGACTCTTCAAGAGAGGAGGCAAGAAAGTTTTGTCAAAACCCTTCACCTCTGACTGGTATTCAAGCTTATATGAATGACATTTTCTAATCTCTTTCTGAAATGCTGCATTCCTACATTTAAGTAATGTAATTGTGAGCAAATAAAAATGGAATAATGAAGTAAGAGGAATAAAAAAACTAAAAGGCAATACTTTTTGCTTAAGCTTAAGTTAGAAATTTTGATCAAATAAAACTTACTTTTCACACGTAATTGTGTAACACTGAGTCAGAATGAGTTTGTCATGCTGGAGTACAGAAGGACTATAACCTCCCTCTTAGGGTAAGGCTATATAAAGAAAAAAGGAGTGGTTATCATCTACAATGATGTCTGTAAAGTAAAGTGGTCAAAAAAAGTTCTTGCATCATTATTCAAAGAACAGAAATGTCTCAATATAGAAAGGGCTTTTCGATGAAGCTGCCCCACCTTAGGATTCCTATTGAAGTAATTGATTTTTTAAAAAAATATTTCATACTAGGACTCGTAACCTTTCATGTATCATCCTCTATTATTTCATATTCAATTCTTCAAAAGAGCGGGAGGGATCAAGGGAGTCATTTTCAGCTGAATTTTGGTGGAAAGTGGCTGTATAGTTTCCTGAATTCTTTGTAAATTATAACTTTAAACCTTTTTACAAAGGAAATTGTGAAATGGCCTTTAGGTGAAACCCACTTAACCATGTCTAATTAGTTTGGGAAAGTAAAATAGAAACCATTAATGATGGTGCTGCCTGCGAAATTCTCCATAAAATATAAATCATAATTTTCAGTTAACAGTAATGTCTCATTTTATGTAAATAGAAGTATTGTCATATATATATACTACCTCCATTTTTCTTAAACATACTATTTTATTTAATCTGAAATAAGATATCTGGAATAAAAACCCCTAGATTGGTCTTCCATTCAAGTCTGCAACAATCATGATATTTAGAATCAGTAGCACAGATCTAAATTGATCTATGTACTCATGACTCAACATAAGAGATAGTTTACAAAGAAGTGCCAAAAGGCATGTTCAGACACACCCAAAATACAGTGCAGAACCACAATATATACCTAAGGACAGCTCTGACTACCTATGGTGATGGCATACAAGCTTGAAGACCTTTAAGGTTTTTTCCTCTAGATTTCTCCAATTGACACTGAAAAATTACTTCTGGGTTCATATCACTTTCCTCATTTTTACTGAAAAAACACAGATTTTGAAATTGTTTATGTAGAAAGTTGCACCCAGGTGGGATGGACTGGACTACCAGCATCTTCTGTTCTTTATCGTGTACACGATGGACACATCCAACTCTCTGAAGTTATGACAAATATTGTGTCCCTTTATTTTCTGACAGATGTCAGCTGGTTTAGATGTGATAGAAGATCTAGAGCACTTTCCCTTGAAGGTACAGATTGCAGGCTGTTAATAAGATGTTGGTATGGGGAAAGGTGTCCTGACTTGTGCAGCTTCTGAATGGCAACAGGGCAGGATGCAGAATGTTCACATCAAATGTATTTAATGTGGATGCACTTTCCTTTTTCCTGTGAGCTTTCCTATCCAGAGTGGAAAAGTATAGTATTTTATTGTAGGAAATGTTGTAATCCTTCTAATATTTTATGAAGAATTTATTTCACTAGGTTAGGGATGCCTTTTTAACAAATTAGAATTTAAAATTAATTTAATCAAGAACTATGTAAGGCAAGGAGTAGGAATATTCCACCTGGAAGGGAGAATACCAAGGGGAAATCACAGAGAAGCTGAGCAGGGTACAATGAATCGTTTACTGCCTCTTCTACTATTAAGCATATAGCATGGGGCTCCCAGTGTCATGTCCAATGTAAATACACTCCCCCACCCAGACCCTAATTGTTCCTGAAGTTTACAGTTAAACTGTAAAACTCTGACTACTTCCACCCTCTTTTTTTTTTTTGGCTTGCAGGACTGGTAAAAATCCCCTTGTTCTCAGCTGTATAAAGCAAAGTCTTTCACTGAGCAATACGAGAGATGACAACTGAGCCTTTTAAATTAATGAAAGACAAAAATGAGGAAAAAAAAGACACACCAAAAAAATGTAGTTAACTGTAAGCAAAACAACTGAGAAAAGAAAGAAAGAGAAGTTCTATAGCTGAAAAAAACCCAAGAAAATACATTACCGAAATAACTGGCTGCTTGTGCTCTCTGTTGGGATTGACATCTGCATCCACTCCTTTTCAGAACTATACATGCATACGTGTATCAACTAGCATGTATACAGAGGTGTTCCTTTCTTTGAGATGCCCTCCTCTTCACTCCGCTCAAACACGGGAAATAGTGCCTCTCATTTTGGAAACTCTTCATTTTTATATTGCAGAAGGTTAAAAGGTTTGAGAAAGTCTTTCATCATTGTGGTCTCGTTCTCTCTGAATAGAGCATTAAAGTATAAGATTCTCCATGGTCACAGTTTTTCCAGTTCTTGAATTGCTTTTGCGTGGTTTTGGAAAGGTTGGAATGGGTGTCTATTACAATTTTTCACCTGTGCTCATAGAGAAGCCTAAGTGATCACTGTAAAAATAATGTGACCAACTGCATGTTGAGAACATAGACAAAGGATGTTTTAGGACAATAAAGAAATTTTTTTGTTGTGATTAAATCAGGAGAATATAATGGCAACCTATAGATGTGGAAGAAATAATTTTCATATGGAGAAATTTATGAAAAGGAGCAGACAGAGTTAGTGCTAAATCATATCATATTTGGTGTTATTGCCTGTCTTTCTTTTCCCTTGTGAATACTGATATGGTAAAATTTGCCCTGAGGGCTGTTCACACAAGACTTGCAAATACAGTCCTTAAAAAATCCTTGCATAAACACCAGAAGCATCTGTTTAATAGGAGCTTTGTAATTTAGAACTTCTTAGTTTATCTGTCATTTATAGTTTTTAAGTCCTCGAAGATGGCAGATAGTTTTCAACTTAATGAGCCTCATTATAGCAGCTTTACATAGTATAAAGGCATATAAAGGCAAGAAAGTATCAATAAATACATTTTACATCATGTTAACGGCTCTATTGGGACAGAGACGTGTAAAAAAAGATGGTCTAGGAGGTTAGAAGAAATGTAGGAAGGGATAGGTTATAAAAGTACATGGAGTGGTTTTTTAAATAAAAACTATATAATATCAAATATTATTAATTCTGTTGGTTTTTTCTGGTATTGGAAGACAGTTTACAACTTATTTCTTGAGTTCAAGGGCATTTTTTTCCTCTGTGGATTGCAAGCTAGTTTATTGGCTTTATATAAGTTAGTCATCTATTTTTTGATAATGGGGTGGAGAGAAGAGGTCATTTTACTGAAAAAGTAGCAAATTCAGATATTGTCATGATCCAGACTAATTGAAGAAACTTAAAATATTGAATTAAAAGCAACTATTATATTTAATGCAGTGATAGAATTTTGAATTCTAAACACAACTGAACTTAGTTTAGCACAGTCATACTTTTCTTACTTTTAATCCACAACCTTGTGAAATTTAATTTCAGTTGTGAGTGCAAAATGAAAAAAAATGTAATCCTTTGTTTCATCTGCATGGTTTAAATGAAAATTGACTGTCAAAAATAGTTGCTACTTTTAAGAAGTGTGATTAGTTTTTGTGACTCTTTGATAGAAGGAGATTAATTGAGTGTAATTTGCTTTTTGATTAGTATTGTATGATACAAACTGCAAGGAGCATTATGCTATTTAATGTCACGGGGTTTTATTTTCCCCTGCAATTATCTCTCTTTCCCAATTTCTCTATCATGTACTAGAGAGTTACAGCACTGCACTTCTGTGTATGGAATGCAAGTCAGCTGCTGTAGATGTCTGTTTAACATCAATGCAGTAATCTGAAAGTTTTGTTAGTTTCCCCCTGAGATGTTGCCTCTGGGCAAGGGAGGGAATTGTCCTGCTCTGCTTTGCACTGGAGCGGCCTCACCTTAAACGTAGTATGCAGTTTTGGGTGCCACTATATAAAAAAGACATGAATCTATTAGAGAGCATCCAAAGGAAGGCCATGAGGATGGTGAAGGGTTCGGAGGGGAAGCTGTATGAGAAGCAGATGAGTTCACTTGGTTTGCTCAGCCTGGAGAAGAGGAAATTGAAGGGAGACCTCATTGCAGTCTTCAGCATCCTCATGAGGGGAAGTGGAGGGGCAGGTACCGATCCCTTCCCTCTTGTGACCAGTGACAGGACTTAAGGAAATTGCCTGAAGTTGAGTCAGGGGAGGTTTAGGTTGGATATCCTAATGGAAAAGGTTTTCCATCCAGAGGGTGCGTGGGCATTAGAACAGGCTCCCCAGGAAAGTGGTCACAGCACCAAGCCTGACAGAGTTCAAGAAGTGTTTGGGCAATGTTCTCAGGCACATGGTGTGACTCTTGGGGTGTCCTGTGTAAGGTCAGGATTTGGATCTGATGGTCCTGGTGGATCCATTCCAATGCTGCATATTGTATGATTACTTCTTCTAATATGCCCACTTTTATTCAAGCATTAGAAAAGCCTAGAAAAACTTTCTGGGAACTAAACTAAACTTTTTTCTGTCATGCTACTACTCCTTTACATAAATGGAAATTCAGTGGTTCCAGTGGGAAAAAATAATTTTCTTTGATATGCCAGTTTTGCTTCAGAACAAATAGCTGTAATTGTTTAAAAAATTAATGCTTTAAAAGAAAAACAAAGGAAAAATTTAAACAGCCCCTGAAGGCACATGGCATGAAAGACTTCTACATACAGCAGAAGTATCAGCTAGTGATACATCAAAACCTTATTGGCTTGAACCATTTTTTGTTTTTCTAACTACCATTGGGCTTCAGTGTACTGCGTTTAGCTGTTATTTGAAAAATTTTTACCTTGCACTAGTTTTATGTGTGAGTTAATCATCATCCTGTTTTTCAGCTTTTTCCCATGCAGTGACTTAGTGATGTTTAGATTACTTTGGCTTGAAGATGAGTAATGAAAAATTAAAGGGGCAAAATAAATGTGTGCTTAGTCAAATTGCACCTGTTACTAGAATGAAGATATTTTTTGTCTTTATACAGCTGGACTCTAACAAAATATGACTGTGTTCAATTAAGTGGTGCCCCAGAGAGTCAAGCTAAGGCTGCCAATAATTTATATCTTTACCAAATATACTGGAAAAATTATAATTGCTGTTAGGATGAAGTTTATTTCTCTGTTTTAATTTGGAACAGCATAGATTTATTTAGACACTAATCAAATAGTGCTGATATTGTGGTTTTACTTAAGGCCCACTCACTCAGCTCTCCCCCAGTAGCATGTAGTTATGATCCAGTTTTAAGGTTCTTAGAAATGCCTCTGCCCGAATTAAGGTGCAAACGAGACCATACACCACTGATAGTAGTAAGGGTTTTATTTGATGGTAAATATGAGAGAGAGAGAGAGAGAGAGAGAGAGAGAGAAAGAAGTAGAAAATAGGTGGGGGGGACAGAAAGAGTGACAGGGTCAGAATAAGGAAAATATCACCACTCCGTGGATCCCAGCGATGTTCGTTGATCCTCTCCAGCTGCTCTCTCGGGGGTGAAGGTCCCCCAGAAGGCACAGAGTCCCATGGGTGTACATGCTCAGGCTGGGTGGGCATGTCCAGCCATGTCCCCCTGGGGTGGGGTCAGTCTCTCACGGCAGACTCTGGGTCTGTTGCACCACGTGCCGTCCCGGTGGGCACCCAAAACCTCCTCCTCCCCCCTTGGCTGGGGGGAGTCTGTGTAAACCTGGCTTCTGTGAGCTGTGCTCTCCCCTCACCCCAAACTCAGCCAGGGATAGTTGCAGCTGGTGGCTTTGGCCTTTTGTGGATGCAAACCCTTCCTTCAGCCTGAGGTGATTGAACAATGCATTTCCCTTTATGACTTTCAGTGCAAAGTCGCACTCTTCAGGGAAGCTTCTTCGGTTGTAGCTTCTTTATAATGAGCAAAACTTTATATCAATGTTTGAGGCATGAGCTATTTTCAGTCTCTGACACATGTGAGAGACAATACTGGAAGTGATAAAACTCATGGGTTGAGATAAAATTTAATAGGTAAAAACAAAACCCACACATGCAAGCAAAGCAAAGCAAAACAAAGCAAAGCAAAGCAAGGAATTCATTCACCCTTTCCTGTGGGCAGGCAGAGGTTCAGCCATTCCCAGGAGAGTGGGGCCCCATCATGCCTAACACTGGCTTAGGAAGACAAATGTCATCACTCCAAATATCCCTCCCATTTTTCATTTTTCCCCCATTTTACATGCTGAGCATGATGCCTTATGGTATGGAATGTCCCTTTGGTCAGTCAGGGTCAGCTGTCCCACTGTGACCCGTCCCAACTCCCTGTGCCCCCCGCATTCCCTGCCATCCTCCTCACTGGTGGAGTGGGTGAGGAGCAGAAAACATCTTGACTCTAGGTGCTGCTCAGCAATAGCTAAAATATCCCTGTGTTATCAACACTGTTTCCAGTACAAATCCAAAACCTACCCTCATACCAGCTACTGTGAAGAAAATTAATTCCATCCAGCACAAAACCAGCACAGCTGGCACATCTGTCAGGCACACCTGCAGAGATAAGTCATGAACAGCATCAAGTCCAGTGGAACAGCACCTTTTGCAGTGACAATGTTTTGCACCTTCACCCCCTACCCCCCCAATTTTTCTTCTTTTGCTTGAAAAGAAAAAAAGCAAAAAGACACAGTTTTTGTTCACAAACTGCCTTCCAATTCCAAAGTTAATTTTGCTAGATTGCTAAATGTTGCTTGCATCAAGAACCAAAATAAGCCTAAGAATGCGTTGCCTCCTCAGGATTTTTCTTGGTCTCCCAAACTGGGCATGTTTCTAACTTAAAGCTCTACAGTTTCAATCAAAGGTGTGACTTTTTTTTCTTTTGTCTAATTTAGCTAAACAGTTTTTCTCAGCAAAATGTCAGTAATCTAAAAAATTGCTGAAAGATCTAATCTAAAATCTAAACCAAGTGTATAAGCTGCAGTAACCATATACCTTACCCCAGAAGATTAGGTGTATGAACAAATTCTACTTTAGGTTTTGTATTTGGTATCTTCTGTGATGGAAATTCCACAGCAATATATAGCATTGTTGAACCAATTTCTGAACTTCAGAATGCAGAAAAACAACTACTACTTATGTTTATTCATTAGTTTTTAGTGGTTTCAAACTCTGGAAATCACTCCATGGGAGACAGTGTTTAGCTTTGCAGCTTGGTGGCTGATCTCTTTCTGTTGATTACTACGTATTTAGCCTTTTTATTCATATGTGTAACAAGTGTTAACAGTGTACTCTAGGACTTGAAGTCCGTAATAAGATTTAATATTTCTTTCTAAATAAGATTTATTTTTCTTTTCACAGGGATAACACTCTACAGCCAACCATATGGAGGAGCCTTGTTGGATGAGGACAAAATGTGAGCAAACTCTTAAAATTAACAGCAGACAATTGAAACTATCAATTAAATAAGAATATATGGATTAGATGCGGTGAATTGATAGACACAATTCAGTTCTATTGAGTGAAGCATTTTTTAGTGTGGACTGTCTGTCAAGTCCACTGTTTATGCCAAAAATGGTTGCAGTATTTTGTAAAGAAAAATACTGAATTTATGCTGATTGTGTCATAACAGTTTTAAACAGGGTAACTGCTTCAAATAATTGTCAAGTGTTTAAATTTTAGTTTTCTGTAAAGGGGAAATATTTGCACAAGCTTCACTTTGCAGCTCAGACACATGCTGTGCTCTCTAACTCGCCTATAGTTTTGTAACTTAATGCATCTTGTTCCTGTTCTTTAATTAGATGTTGACAGTGTAGAGATATTGTGTCCCTGCTCACTGTAGGGTCTTGGAACTAGATGATCTTTAAGGTTCCTTACAACCCAAACCATTCTGTGATTCTATGTGCTTGCAATCAGGATTAAGGTCCTAGTGTCAAGTGTTTTTGTAAGAAGTTGGCTTAAAAAATGCTAGCATTTGAGGGGTTTTTCCCCATTGTGTTTTCATGACACTCTTTTGCTTTTTACCCCAGAATGGAGAATGTTCGTCAGTGTGGGGTAGCGCTGTGTATCATGCTGGGTTTCTCTATCCTTACTGCATCCATTGGAAGTGCCATAGTGAAAGACAGAGTATCTGGGACAAAACGCTTGCAACACATCACAGGCCTGGGTTACAAAACTTACTGGCTTGCTAACTTCTGCTGTGATATGGTATGTATTATGTGGGGCAGAATAAGGTGTAAATTTTAGGCTAGTTTGTCATAAATGAGCAAAAGGAGATATGATCACAAGATACATGAAAAAGATTTGAATTGCGCAGTGACAGCTGTTGGCTGACATGCTAACAAACATTAAGTCACCATTCCTAATTTAATACAGGGTGGGGATTGTGTTCCTTGCTTCCCAAAGCTGAATTGCAAATTATTTGCTACCTTTAGCTATGTATACTATTTTACAGTTAAAAGGAAGTTGGCTAATCAGCCTAGACAGAAAGAATGTTCCACTCATAGGAGGAATTTCCATGCTTTGAATTTTGCCATGCACTGACAAAACCTTTCAAGTTAGTGGAGAAAACTGAAAGTACTAGTCAGATACTTTAAGGGATAATTATGTTATCTGTTGTTGTGGATAATATGAGATATTTATAATCGGTACCTTTTATTTGTGGTGAGTACTGGAACTGACATCTTAAGGAAGTGGTGGCGTCACCATCCCTGGAGGTATTTAAAAGACATATAGATATGGCACTGAGGGACATGGTTTAGTGGTGGACTTGGCAGTGCTGGATTAATGGTTGGACCTGATGTTCTTAAAGTCCTTTCCAACCTTTAGGTTGGATTCTATGACATCCTGGTCAGGAACAGAAATTTTTGGAATACTGTTTTTGTTTAGACTATTCTAATTCTAAAACATTAGATCTTCACCCATCCATACTTGAAATCAGAATTTTCACACTTGAGCAATCTTGAAGTAAGAGCACATTTTTCCAAAAGTTATTTACTTGGCCAGTCAATCTTTGTATTTCTTTTTGCTGCTGCTTCAGATAAGAAGGCTTGGTTAAAAACTCAGTCCTTCATCATTCGGTTTCTCCTTGTGAGCAAAGTCAACTCCTCATTATTTTCTGCCAATCTCTCAAAATATTCTCACAAATTCAACACAGTGCTGCATGATCAATTACGATCTGGGAAAGAACAGACACTGCTTTAAATGCTAATTGTGCTGCAGATCATTTAGGGACACTGAACATGTGAATATATGAACTGTCAAATTTTTTACGTATTTTAAGTAGTATAGGCTGTGTCCTGTATTACTGGTAGCAGAATCTTTACTAGGCCTGCAGAAGTATTTGATTTATGAAATTGCTCTCATGAGGATCAGGCTATTCTTGCTGTATTTATAGGCATGAATGATATTCATTACTATGTTCAACAAATGGAAAAAGTGTAAGTGCTAAGAAAATTTAGAGAAATAGAGAAATTTTGTTCAGATTAAGCTTGTGTCACTAGAGGGGCAAAATTAAAATTGTTTTGTTGTACATGCATGACTTCTGTAATACACCATGATTTCAGGGTAAGACTTCCAATAGGATTTGATTTTAAAGTTATTTATTTATTTCTAGACAGAAGCCCCAGATTGTTGAAACATACTGGGACTCAAATGCTTTGTGACTTCTCTACAATGTTTTTAACAGCTTCAGGATAACTGAAACATAAATCTGTGGGTGGTATGTTATGATATTTGTGTATGGCAAAGAAAAGGTACTCTGTGAATAAGATGAGAATATTGAATCCATCTACATTTTACTCCATTGCCCTTCTATTAAAAACAAAAAAATGTTTTCCCAGTAGCAAAGAGGTGATGGCCTCTGGTTTAACTTGGAACAGATTTTCATTGTACTTCGTTATGAAAGTCTAATTTTACTAGTATGTTGTTCTACACTGAATATTTATATAGACCTTGATTTGTTGCCTCTATTGCAGTTGTATCTCAGAATCTCAGTTATATTAGGATAAAGCTAAATATTACATAAGTATAAATGGAGGCAGTCAGTGCCCTAATGAGCTCAGGTTCAGTGCACAGAGCAGGCAGACACTGAAAATGGAGCTAAGCACAGATTTTCACGTCCTGACATTTGCTATTTGCAAGCAGAACCGC
>NW_008238983.1:12137902-12181502 GCF_000691975.1 Corvus brachyrhynchos
CGCTCTCTCTTGAGTACTTGGATATGAATCCCCTGTACCAATCCCACCCTGCCACCCGTCAGTGTTTAGTTGCCATTATATCAAGAGACTAAAGAGAGAAACTGCTTTACCTGTTGCATGATGGCTGTAATGCTTTTACATATTGTGTCCATTCCCAATTAAAGATGTCATTTGCTTCATCAGCACACATGGTCCTTCATTAAAATCTCTTTTAAAATTGCATCCTTATTATTCTCCTATGAATGAAGTACTAATCAGTGAAACTGCTATTTCTGAAACCAAACCTCTGTATTCACAGTGTAATTTGATGTTTTGGAGCAATGGCCCCACACGGACTCATTATCTGGAAGAGTTAGCTTGTTAAATGGATGTATTGGAAAGGTCAATAGAAATAGGATTATGGGGGATATTCTGTAGTCAGATTTTATCTTGTCAGGCTGTTTCATGTGTACGGGGTAGTTTCACAGCAAGTATAGAGTCAAATCTCCAAGCTATTCTGACTATTTCTTCCTAATTTATAGTATAATTGTATTGCAAGTATGGAAAAGTTAATTTTTAAAACCCTTCTATGCAAATTAGGTAAGATCAGTAAGAGATGCTCACCTACTCAGTGCTTTTTTTCCTTCTGTTTCTAGGTGTTTTACATGGTTCCAGTCACCCTGTGTGTTGGTGTTATTAGTGCCTTCCAGCTATCAGCCTTCACTTTCCGAAAGAACTTGGCAGCCACTGTTCTCCTGCTGATACTCTTTGGGTATGTGATTGGAAATGTTACTATGGAATTACAGCTTCTAAGAAACAAACATAAATCTTCAGATGTAGTTTGCACCTGCTGCTGGATGCATGGTTTTCTGTCTTTGTAAACAATTATGATTCAGCGAAATAAAAGGAAAAAACAGGCTGAAACGTGAGTTTGAAAGTTAAACACAAAAAGTGGGTGGAGATTTATGCATTAAAAAAAAAAAAAAAAGGAGTGGAAATGTCTCAGAAGATACTCAGCCTGTATAACTGTATAACAGTAATTTGCTGTTAGAAATTGATTGTATGTTATCTTCCAGAAGGAATATTCCAGAGGGAATATTAACATAGGTCAGAATTTCAGAATTTCAGTGCTTAGCTGTGCAGAATATCATCAAGAAGGTCACAAACGGCTTTTATTACAGCTCAAACCGTTTTCTGTAATTCTACATAGCTCCAGGAGTTTATATTTCCTATGAGAAGTCTGTCCAATGTGAAGTACCAGGCTGGTCAGAGATTTGTCTCCAAACAGTGCTGTGAGAGAGGAAAGTTCTACCATGCTACTCTCTTGCTTAGCTTCACATCAAAAAAACCCCAAACAACCCAACCAAAAACCCAACCCTGTTATAGAAGGTTAAAATAGCTGGTTAAAGAGAGGATTGATACCTCTATAAAAATAAGTTTGTTGAGCCCTGGGATCAATCAAATGAATAGTGTATTCTATTCCTTTAGCTCTTCCCATGTGCTGTCTAAGGTGATGTGAGAAATGCTAAAGATGAATTGTTAAAGGAAAAAGCTTCTGAAAAGTTCATTCCTTATTTCAAGTAACTAATTGTTGCTACACTTGTCAGGGAGGATGCATATCTTACATGACAGCTGCTTCATGACAGAATCATAGGGAAGGAAAAAAGAAAGGACCTTCTGCAAGATCAGGACATGTTCGATTCCAGGAAGAGTCTCAGATAAATCCTTCAAAAAACCCCCCAGTTTGCTATGTTGCACCTTGAAACTCTTTTCAAGGTTTTGTGCCTTCAGGAACTCATTTTTTTTGAAAACTGTTTAGGTATCCTCAAAGCTGGACCTTTTCTTGGAAATTCTAGCCTAAGTTTATTCAGAATCATACTTCATAATTATCCTTCATCAAACGCCTTTTGCAAGCCAAAAGAAGCAAAGTCCTCTCTTGCAAAACCTTCCAAATTCCTTGGATAATTCTATTTATCAGTTTTCCTTATAACTCCAGTTTGAGCTCATCTTTCCTGGACGTGAATGGCCAAACTAGTATGAAATATTTTAGAGGTCATAATGCCAGGATGTTGTAAATAAATTGTATGAAACATCCAAAATTCATAATTTTCTCTTCTCTGTATCACTCTTTTGTGCCACTCTCACTTCCTTTCTTCAGCACTTCCATCAAGTGTTTCCTTCAAGTTAAAGGCACAAATTCTAACCAGTCTTAGTGCAAAGATTTCACACTATGAAATCTCACACCCTTTTTTTATTACCTTTACAACCATTGAACCCTTCTTGTGATCCAATTGCTGTCATCCTAGTGAGGCATAGGTATCTATAGAAATCTTAGCCAAGCAGCAACTGAAGCACACAGTACAGACCTGTATGTCTACTGAAGTCATAACAGGTTTTTTCTCTGGTGTGCTTTGGGCTTTGGCCCTGCCCACAGTATACTATCCAATGGCAGTTATGCTGGCATTTTTTTAACCAAAATGTTGAGTTAGACTTTGAGTATTTCAGAAAAAAAAAGTCATTGACTGAAAAGCTGGACTGTCTTATTTTGTTGACTGCAAATGCAGCTTAATAAACTCAATATAATCCCTCCTGTACTGTTCATCTTTGGCTGACTTAACAGATGTTGCAGTGATTTTTAACTAGAAAATCTATGTATTCAATGTGTATTAACACATATTAAAGATCCAATAGCTGTCAGTGTAAGTTTAACACGTCTCAAGGACACTGATAAAATTCAGAGTTGCCACTCTTCCTAGTCTACCCTTTATTCAGCCTAACTACACTGTAAATGTGATGAAGCCTGCTGTGGCCATTTTATTTTTCCCCAGTACTGTGCATGTAATCCTCATTCATCTGCATGCCGCCATCATCTGCATTTTTTTCCTTTTAAAATGTTTTTTTCTCTTCAGGGTACACTTGTGTGGATTTTCTGATCTAGAATAAAGATAAAAATAGCACAGTTATAGAAAAAAGTTAAAGAGAAGAGGGTGTGCTTGAAAGAATAATCACGTTTCTTAGTGTGCTACTTTAAAAGTGATTTCCTTTAAAAATATAATGGTCTCTTAACTAAACTACATTTTTTTCTCTTTTAGTTGATAGCAGAGGTGTTTCCTAGTCCAAACGCTTAAGCAGTTTTTTCCAAAATGTTCTGTCTTTTACACTTAGAAAATACTAAATTGCAACTGCAGCAGAAGGAAAAGAAAGAGGATAGAAATGTAGGTGTGACTGGCCTCTACTTTAAAGGCTGTATTTGAACATCATGTAACTTTAGTATTCTGAAAGTCTTACTCATTTCTTAGCAGCTATAAGCAAACAAATCAAATTTTGCTTTCATTTACAGCAGAGTAACAGCACTGTAAATCACGTCTCTTTCCTGAGCTGTTTCCAAGGATGGACTTGTATTTATGATATTGTAATTCTGAGAACAGTGATTTTGGTATGTGCATGAAGGGAAGAAAAGATTGGGTGATTAAGACTGGCAACAGGATGCTGAAAAGTATAGTGTGATCTTGAATACTTACAATCCTCATTTGAGACCCAAACATTGAGTCATTTAACCTTTTTCTTCCTGTAAACTGAGGATAACATCATTATTACTTCCCAGCAGGGTTTGCAAGTTTGTTTTTTAAGGTAAAAGATTTTGGCATTCTCCAATGCAATAAGAAAGTACAAAATACTGAATTCAAAAGGGTCTTTTATGACTTATAATCTAAACTACACTTTAAGGCAGTGAAGAAGTGAATTCACAGGTTTTTGGCTAGTTGCTCTTGCGTGCAGCTCACTACTAAACCAGTTATGCATATTAATATTATATAAGTGTTTATAAATACACTACATATGTACTTATCATTGTGCAATAGAGTATGCTGATAGCTCCTGCAGTCTATATATTGCTTGTTTGATAGATATATCTTGTGCTATGATGAACGGAAAATAAATTTTCTTTATGTAATATGCATGCTCCAAATGCCCAGACCTTGTTTTAGTCTTTGTAAAGATCTCTTTATAAAACATGTGAGTACTCCATTCTGGATAGGCATCACTTGGCTTGTCAGAATGGAGGGTGCCTTCCTCCTTCTTTTAAAGATTCTCATGGAAGGTGATGTAGCTATGGACATGCTGTCTTATCCTCATTGTGCTGTGCACTCATTTTGATAGCTATTACTCTACTAATTGACAACCTGGTTTAGGTAATAACATGGTCTCTAGGTTTTTTCCATTCTAACTTATCACTGGCACAAATATTAGTTCCAGTTCAAAGATCATTGTTTTTTCTTCTTTTTCTTTCTCTTTCTTTGCTCACTATCTCCTTCTTCTTTTGTTCTTTTTTTTCTTTCTATGAAAGCCTCTCAGAAAAGATAACTGCTCAGCATTCATGATTTAAGCTTTAAATACTTGGTTTTAATTCCTTCTCTGTGTAAGAGGCTTGATAAGGTGCATGGGTTTTCAGTCATTCAGAAATCAGGATTGTGAGCTGTCTGGAACAGTAAAAGTAAATATCTGATATAGGCAAAAATGAATCATAACATGGTAGTAAATATGTGTACATCTATGGAACTATAAGCTAATTTGTTAAGGAACACTTATCCCAGATTTGTCCTTTTTTAAATCAATTGTTCAGAAGAGTTTTTTGTCTATCTTAAAAATAAGGAACAATAATTGTGGTTTTATTCCAATGTGATAACTGACCTTTTTTTTGGGGGGGAGGGGGAGGGGTGAGGCAAAAACATAACTTATTTGTGACAGTTTTGTTTCTTTAAACTTTCAGGTATGCAACTTTACCTTGGATGTATCTCGCATCCAGATTCTTCTCAAGTTCAGATGTAGCTTTTATTTCTTACATCTCCTTAAATTTTGTGTTTGGCCTGTGTACCATGCTGGTGACTCTCTTACCTCGCTTGTTAGCTATAATTTCCAAAGTTCAGGTCAGTATAAAACCTTTGGTTTATCTTTTTCATAACTGAGATGTGTACACACACGTACATGCATGTATATATTTGAAAAAGTATATTTGCCTGTTTATATATTTGTACTGATAAGATTTTTCCAGTAGAAAAACATATGGTTTTTAAACATTCATGATTTTTCTGTCCTAGAATATACCGTATTGACTGTTACCATCTTGAATTTTAACTTGTCTATAACCCAAAAAAGCATGCTATAATAATGGGAAAACAGTGTTAATTGAAACTTTGACATTTTCTAGATCATTAAGTTGTAATTGGCACATAATGGGAGCTGTTCTGGTCCATTAAATAGATTATATGCACTGTAAAATGTGTTTGAATAATATTGACATAAGAGATAAGCTGCATATTCCTAGGATCACTAATGCACTGTATGAATAGTAATTCATACAGTTCATTCTCACTACATGTATGTGATTTTAATTAGTCATAATGGTGTTTAAACCACTTGATGGAAAGGAGTTCCAAAATGAGTGTGACTCTCCATTCAGGAGAGACAACCTCCATTTATACAGGTCAAAATCTTGATGTTTGAAGGAAAATCTGGATTATGTGTCATGAAAGTGTGTAAGCAGATGCAGTATTCACTTGGGTTTAAGTTGGTGATTCAGATTTGATAGTATTCAAATATTAAAAGGTTAAGGAAATAGAAGGATCATGGGTATATATGTGTTTCGATACCATCTGTGAATTTCAACTAAGACTAGAATGCCATGGCTGTAGAAATTCTAAAATGCAATATGATATGAACCCTGTCCCCAAAATAGTTCACAATATGCACTTTAGAATTCAGTTTACCATGAGTGAGATTTGAATGCTGCGTCCAGTTTTGCAAGTGTTCTCATTAGGCTGTTGGAGAAAACTAATTTTTTTCCTTTTTTTTGTTCTCCTCCCTCCTTGCTGCATACAGAGTTTTCAGAACATCTACAATATCCTCAAATGGGCATTCATCATATTCCCACAGTTCTGCCTAGGCCAGGGTTTAATAGAGCTTTCGTACAATCAGATCAAGTTTGACCTGACCAGGAACTTTGGAATAGATTCTTATGTGAGCCCCTTTGAAATGGATTTCCTGGGCTGGATTTTTGTGGAAATGGCCCTTCAGGGAACACTGCTACTTCTTTTACGTCTTTTCCTTCATTGGGACCTCCTCCAGAAACCAAGGTGTGTTACCATTTGTATTCTGCCACAATGGGCACTGAATTAATTTTTAGAGCAAGAAAATGGTGTGTTCCTTTGAACACCTGAAGAGAAATACTTCTGATAATGTGGTGTACCTGAATTAATGCAGACTACAGAAAAAATACAAGTAGTTGTTTTTCCCTTGAATTCTGATGAGAACTGATCACCAAGTGCTAAGGCATTACAGCCAGGAAAACAGGAGTTATAGAGCGCAGCAATGACCAATTTGCCATGTATCACTTATTATCATGTTCTGTTGTAGGGGTCCTTGTTCAGTTAACAGCCCTTCAGAAGATGTTGATGTAGAAATGGAGCGTCAGCGACTCTTTGGTGGGAGAACTGGTAATGATGTCCTACTTCTGTACAACCTCAGGAAGTGTTATGGAGGTTTCAGTAAGAAGAACACAGCTGTGGAAAACATAAGCTTGGGCATACCGAGGGGAGAGGTAAAGGGGTCTTTCTTTTTCCCCTTTTATAAAGGAACACTTTAGTCTGAGCAATTGTTGAGACATAGTCAGTGTGTGTACAGTGAAAGATCTGTTGATAGCAGCAGAAAAATTTCAGTTGTAGTAATTTCTGAAAATCAATAACTGGATAAAAGCAGAAACTCTGGTGGTGCTGAAGAAGTGACTGTTCATTTGTTTTTTGGGTTAAACTTTAATCAGAGTCTTGAGTTTTTTACTTCTTGCTTATCTTTACCAATTTACAGTAATATCGGCTAACATAAAAAGCAAGTAAGGTAGCATGGCAGTTCAAAGAGAAAACAGAATACCCAACTCAATAGCAAACCATGGACTGAATCCTGAATTTGTCACCGCAGCACACTTTTAGTTCCCATGCTGAAATCATCGCAGTATGTTTGAATATAGCATATACATACAAACCATTTCAATAAATTGAAATTTAGTGCTGAACAAATTTTTATTTGTGTTTGGGGTTTTTTTTCATCATTTTGATGGTTTGGGGAATTACAGAAATTAATTTCTAAGCTACTGAGAAAGAAAAGACTTTTCTTGGTTGCTAATATAATATCGAAAGATCTGAGAAACTTGCACATGGCAGCACAGGTCCAGTGATGTCCTGCTACTTGCTGATTAGCTGTTGGGTAACTGAGGCAACCAGGAGGATGTTATTGCTGATTAAAGCCTATCTATCAATAAAAAAGTTCATGAAAAAGGTATTTCAAAATCATAAAGGGCTATGTGTAGACTTAATATGAACGCTATCCTAGCTTAAGCATAAAGTTATTGTAGCTAGGGGCCTGAAATAAGTGTTCAAATGAGTGTGTCTCTTGGATGTTTGTTGTTCACTTGTACAGAGCGAAGCAGCTCATGCAAAGCTGGGAAATATTGACTCTGTGGACTATAGCCAGGGTTTGGAAAGAGGACCTAAACCCTCCTGTTCAAATGTAGCATTTACTAATAATATGGATAAATAATGAATTTATTTGCTGGGAAGGGTTTTAAGTGGAGGGCTAGAATCCTAAATAAGTCACTTTTAGTAATTAGGGGGTAATCAAAATATTATGTATATGGGTTTTTTTAAATCGATTTTCTGTGGGAAAGGGAATTTGCACACACTTTATATCCATATACAGTTTCTTACAGACATATTATAGGAAATATGGAAAGGGGGGAAATTTGAAGGTGTAATGTTTCTTATTTCTTTCAGTATAGCATATTGATTGCCTTTTGGTGGTGTTTTTTTTTTTTTTTTTAATATGTATCTCTGATAGTGTTTTGGACTCCTTGGAACAAATGGAGCTGGGAAAAGCACAACATTTAAGATGCTGACTGGAGATATCACCCCATCTGCAGGACGTGCTGTTATCAGGACTCCTACTGGGTAAATAATGCAGGGTTTGATCAGAATAGTGCTAATTGATAATGCACATGATCAAAGACTCAGCACATCTTCAGTCCTTTATACTGTACTCTAGGGACCTATTTTGTTCCCTTTTAAATGTATACTGCTTTGTTGCTGTTAAGTCGCTGTGGAAAAGCATTTTAGAATTATTTAATTCTGTTTGACAGCTCTGTTAGTTGAGAATAAACTTGTCTGGTAGCAAAAGAGAAACTCTAAGAAGACTTAACATACATCCTTTTAAAACTTAAAAAGAATTGTAACATATGTTAAGATGCATGGACGTATATCCCCCATACTAGTACTGCACTGAAAGTTTTCCAGGCTTAGGCAGATGAGCAGTGCTTCAAGTGCATAATTTTAAAATATTTTCTTACACTTATGTACTTCAGAGTCATTAATTAATTACTTGATCAATATGGTATATAATTAGGATAAGAGGTGTTGGTGAAATTTATCATTCTGATGGAGTGATAAATGTATAATGGACTTTGGGTTAGATGTAATCAATAATTATAATTTTTTCCCAGCAAAACTGGAGGGGAAGTAAAGTTATTTTTTTTTTAGTCAGTAGTAAATATATATATACATATATATAAATGGATTCTGGGCTCTTCTTTTTTCTAAATGATGTAGATTTTGAAATATTTTTTTGGACAAGGACAGGTCAAGAGTTTAATTAAGAATTTTTTAAAGAAAGCATTTTTGAATTTTCAAAATGTCAAGTTACATTTTTTTGGTTTAGAAATCAAATTCTTTCATAGGTCAGTATTTCCTCAATTCTTTACAAAGATAATGATTATCAGATTTAGCTTCAAAGAATAAGTAGTTTCAATCATTGCAAAATTCAGTTTTCTGGAAAATTTGCACTTTTGAAATCTACAATATCACCACTATCAAACATAATTTTACTTCAGTGTGTTTTTTCATTAACTTTCATAGCAAACCATAAAAAAAAATTAATCATAAAATATTCTTAAGAGAAGAAGAAAGGGTGTGAGTGAGGCTTTAAAATGGTTAGACTTTTAGATGGTTGTTTTCATTTATAATTTTTCAAACATTTCAGTTTTTATAATTTTCTGTCTTAAACAGAAGACGAAATTTTTCAGACACTAAGCAAAATTAAAAATAACAGAAGTGATTTAAAATTAGGTAAAAATCAACATTTGTTATTCTTTGGAACTGATGGAAGGCTTTGTACCAGGATATGATGGGGACCAGAAGTTTATAGCATGAGTCTGAAGAGAATTTGAGATCTAGAGAAATAAAATAATCTGTAATTTTTTTTTATAAAATATTGCCATCAGGGCAGTATTTAAGCTCACAAGTGCTTTTGTCTCTGAGGAGTATTTTGCTGTAGATTTTAATGGGACTTGCCTTGGGTCCCACCTGTGCATTCATGGATCACTAATGGCTGTCCCTGCACAGTGTGGTCCCAGGTCTGTATTTGGAAAAATGATTTGATCTGGTGTGACAATTCCAAAATTTTAACATCTATTTGAAAGCAAATATAAAGTTATAAGAATATAATTAATTTATTATATATTGACACTTACAGGATGTTTTCTGACTACAGATATTTTTTTAAACTTCCTAAGATAATTTTTGTGAAAAAAATTTTAAAAAATTTAAAAATGCCTGTGTTCCTTTCAGGGGTCTTGTCATTATGTACCTGTGGTTAAACAGACAAAACTGCTTATGAGGTCAACTTTAGTGTGCTACTGGCTTTTGACAATAGTATAAATGTTGCCCCTGGACATTATGTGTGTCACTTTCATTCCCCGTACTGTGTTTTATAAATCCAACATGAAAGCATATATTAAGGTGCAATGTTATTTACCATATACTAAAACACAGGTAATGATATTTGACACATTTAGGAAGCTTGAGAGAAAGCCTTAGACAAATGAATTTCAGTGTATCAAATACCCTAGACAACATTAATTATCACCTTTTGTTATGGTGGTGTCAATCGAGTTTATGGACTTTTTGTGTTTGCAGTGGCTGAAGTGAGGGTAAAACCCATATTCCCAAGTTTTCAAAACTTTAATTCAAGAAGGTGACCTTAAGCAAAAGCTGCTGTTATACAGTAGCTAAACTTAGAGAAAAAAATCAAGGCTGTGAGAAGAAATTTATGTCCCTCCTGACTTTGTTCCTTGCTTCATATTTTTGAAACTGCCTTTGAGCAGATAGTGGTGCACTGTGTTGCTGTACTCCTGAAAATCACTAAGGGGCAAGTTGTTGGCTATTCCAGAGGTGAGATGGAAACCACAACAGGTCTGGGGAACCCTTCCTCAGCAGCTGAAGAATGACTAAAATTACTCATCGCAGGGACTTTTAGGTGGATTGATTTGCATTTATGACTCAGATAAATGAAGGAAGGGGGATATTATGGTAAGAAGCCTTCTCCTTTTCTTACTCTGGTAGTGTACTCAGGAGCCTTGAGTTCCTGGCACATAGAAGAGACTACAGTCAGCAGAAGAAAGCAGCTGGTGGTCACAGCTGCAGAACATTTGTTGGTCAGCAGAATTAGATTTTTTTTTTTAAATTTACATAATGAAGGAGTTTCCATGAAAACATTACCTCTGATAGCTATTCCTGATGAATAATTAGGCAGCAGCTTAGATGTAGATCCCACCTCTTTTGTGTTTGACTGGAAGGAACACATCTTTTGTCCTCTGTCACCACAAAAGGACCAGATACTGTAGTCTGATGGATCCTTCACAAAATCATAAAATATTTTGGGTTGGAAGGGACCTTAAAGATCATCTAGTTCCAATCCCCGTCCATGGGCAGGGACACTTTCCACTAGGCCAGCTTAATCAAAGCCACATCCAACGTTGAACACTTCCAGGGATGGGGCATCCATGTCTTCTCAGGGCAATCTGTTCCAGTGTCTCACCACCCTCACAGTAAAGAATTTCTTCCTATCAGCTATCTAACCCTACCTTCATGATACATTCTTCATGATCAAATAATTAATTGAGTATATAAAATAATTATTAAAAATAATGGAGATCCTAACTAATTTTACTCCATGCAGAAAATCCTTAATTCATAACAGTTCCTGTTTCCTTGAATAACTATGCTTGAAAGCTTCTCGTTTAAAACAAATAAACAAACAAACAAACAAAAAAACCCCAAAAAATCCATGCATACATTTTCCTGATTGCTACTGAATTTAAAATGAAGTCAGGAGTGGTTTTTTGAGGCAGGTGCACTGAAAATGGCCTCGATTTTTTTTGAAAATTATTGCACCTTGGAACAACATGAATTCTAGAAATGGAAGATGGGATTTTTCAAAGGTACAAACTGAATGCAAAGTACAATTTTTGGAAGGTCAACCTAAAATATCTTGGAACTGCATGGGGTTATAGAGAAAGAGCCTCACACACCAATAATCAACTTGCTGCTATAGTCTCAAAGAAATTTAAAAAAAATATATTTCTGAGCAGTAACTTCCTTTTTAACAGGGCATAGGAGCAGATTTACAACATCTTCAAGTACTTTTAAAAGATTTGTTGGCCTCTAGGTTGGTTGTTCACTGAATGCTTAATACCATAAAAAAAAAAAAAGAGGAGCTTATTCCTAAGGATCAGAGAGAGAACTGTGTCTGTTTTTGTAACAAAACCTAACAAAATCCATAGAAGCTAGGTATTATGCATGTTGGTTTTCAGTATCACTGGGATTCATAAATAAGGGTGTCTATAAGTGGGAATGAAGCCAACTTCATTTTTTCTGCAAATTGGTGTTTCCTGACCTTCTTCTTGATGGGGAAATGCTTTTCAGGAAGAGGAGTTTTCTGATCTGTTTTAATTAAGGTTTTCTCTTTTTGATGCACTACAAATTAAGTAGATATTTTAAATTCACTATGTGCCTGAACTTTATATCCTACAATTTGTGTGACCAATGCACATTTATAACATACAAGCTGAGCAGTCTACAAAAAACCTGTTTTTTAAAAATTTTCAAATCCCTCTGCAGAAAATGTTTTAGGCAACTTATACATAACATTTGCAGGCCCATTCTAGTTGTTACCTTTATGTAATAAAAATAGTCCAGTCAGAGAAATAATAGGAATTTGTCACCAACCACAGCCAATCTTGTGAAGATGATGCCATTCACAGGGGATTTTACCTTTTTATTATTTTGTGTAGCTCATTAATATTGCTGTTATCAGTGACGTATCTGTGTAAATGAAACAGAGAAGTAATTAGCTTCTAGAGACTGTGTCTTCATTTTAGGCATATTTGCCACCCCAATATTAAAGAGTGCCAAAGGAGCAAACAGTATTGAAACAGTTACTTCAGAAGGCTTAGAAATAAAAGAGTGATAGCGAAGTACTGGCATTACCTTTCATAAGGGGCAGAAATATCAAAAGCAAAAAGGATAATTACTAGAAAGTATATTATTTTCTTAACATTTGTTTAATTGTATTTATAAAGTATGGTGTTACAAGACATTAAGAGACTGACAGACTTTCAAAGAGTTGTGAAGCTTAAATATGTTTAATAATTAACTGCTTGACATTTAGAAGAGTTCTTTGTGTTCTCTGTAGCACAGCTGTTGCTCTAAAAGAGTAAAAATGGACTAAAATTTTCTCATGCTTGGCTCTACTGCCATAACTAGATTACCACCAGTGTGGAAGCTGTCTAAATGAAAGGGAGTGTATGAAACTGTAAATATTTTTGTAGTTACTTTTTCTGTCAAACAGCTTGAAGAAGTAAGGTCTGCATTAAATATGTACAAAGCAAAGCTGACACTTAACAAAGTGGTAAAACAAAGGAGAACAGAGTGAGTCTTCATAGTCTTTGAATGTCTGCTGGGGTAATGTATCAGCAGATACCGTACATCTGTTCCACTTTTTTGTGTGTGTGTACATTGGCCAAGCTTTGTTTTCTTCTGCTTTGTATACTTGTGTTTAAGCCCTCTTTAGTGACTCTGTCATAAAACCTCCCTCAAGTAAGGAGAGATAAACACAGCTTTGAAGAGAAAGTGTCAAAATCCTTTAAGCGTCATGTCAAGGTCGATGGAAAATAATGAATAATGGGACTGGTGATTTGTTTGCTTTTGGGTGCCCTCTATTTTGCAGACTTTCCTGTTGTGCTTTGCTGAATAGAGCTGACTTTAAGTTCTTATTTAGAGTGTAGTAGGATGCATATGCAAAAAAATAGATAAACCAGGTGACATCTCGTTCATAAGTTGCCCCGTCAAGGACTGAAGCATTTGGCAGTCTTCCTCATGTAATTAATTTATCTCCCATGAATTTTCACCTTCCTTCTGCACAGAGGTCCTCCATGACAGCAACTCCCTATGCTATTTGAATTAAGTGTCAGTCATCTCAACTGTTCGATTACAGAGTCATAGGACCAAAGAACTGCTATACAAAGAGAGAAAAGTAAAATATTTCTTTATAGCTAGAACTCGGACTCTTTTGATAGGTATGATATTCAGCTTGATAAATAATTAAAAATGTAATTCAAATAGCTTAACTTGAAAGGAAGAATAAATTTACATCAACATAATGGCTGAAATGTCTGGTTTTACACTATATATCAGTATAATTAGTCTAATTATAATGAAGCTATAGTTACATTAATTATATTTTAACCTTGATTTTTTATAATGTTAATTGAACATTAGTATGCACTGAATTGAATGTGCAGTTATGAGTACAATGAAATGTCTAAGTCCTTTTGTAATTTGTAAATTTATATTTCATTTTGACTAATTAATGGAATTTATCTCTCTGCAGAAGCAGATATATATATGTGGTATTGTAAGTACCATGTATATCACTGCATTTAATTGCATTCAAAAACTGCAGAAAAAGCATATAAAAGTGAAACAAAGTACACAGTGGAGCCAAGAGTGAAACAACTTTTCCCAAAACAGCTGTAAGACTGATATCAAGGGTACTAAATTGCCCCTGGAAACCCAACACTGATGTTTACCTTTGAATGCCAGCTCACAACCACCTATAAGGAACATTTCTGGTAACCATTGTAACAAACAGGATCCAAATCTAGTTCTGCAATAGCCAGTCTGGCCTTCTAGAAACTGCAGGTCCAGTTTATACAGGAGAAGGCAACAAGTTTTGTCCAAGATCATATTCACTCATCCAAGTGGTTATGTTTCTTTTCAGAGTCAGCAAAGGCTTTTTGACTGGAGTGCCCCATGCCACCCCCATATAACCTTCAGAGCTGTAATCAGATTGCAGGGATTTCTTTAAGAACTCAGAATAAATAGGTTAATGTAAAAAGCCTTTAAATGATCAGTGGAGGAACAACTTTGAATGAAAAATTTTAAACACTCTGATTTTAATTTATGATCCCAGTAACTTGAAAGTCTAGCAAGTTTCTTTCCTCAATAGTACAAAACTGTGAGATGAGCATTTCATACTGAGGAAAGTCTTATTGAGTCCTGGATGTTTTCTCAGGATGTCTTGCACCAAAATATCATGATTCTCACCAAAGTACTTAGACAGGGATGGAATACAAAATCTTCCATGCTTCAAGTGCTAGACTCTGCTATTTTTCTTGAGGATGCCAGATGTTCTGTTGACCATTTCCAAAGGAGTTCTAGAAATGCAATTCTGCAACTTTAAAACTATATTTAAAATATAAAGATTTCTGGAAATATTCTGGTGATGTCATTTGTTGCAGCTGTTCACTCTGAAGGAGAACTTAACTAGCAAGGAGAAGTACTGATTTAAGGATGTAGTCTAAAAATGAAGGAGAAAATATGTTCTATGCCTTAACTTGATGAGATGATGTAACCAAAATTACTAAGAGAATTTAAAGATAACAAGTACAGTGTTATTGTAAAGATACAGAAAGTTGTGTGTTAGTGTAAAAGCCTGTTTTCCTCCCTACAGTTTTTAGATATTACACTAGGTTTCATTGTGTCTACTATACTATGGACAAAAGTCTGAGAAGGGTTGGAATCAGTACTTATATGTTCTTTCTATTTATAAAATAAGCTGATTTATTCTTCTTGTCTTGTTTTTAATGTGAAGAGTCTAAAGAAAAATTCTGGCATGCTGATAATAATAGGGCAGAATACAAATGGCTGTTTTTCTCTAGCTTGAGGAAAAAAATATCAGTATTTTGCTGCATGCTAATCTATATTTCAGAAAATATTAAAAAATAATTTGATTCTGATAATAGCATATAAAATGTTTGTTAAGGAAGAAGAAGATTATGATTAGTTTAATGAATGGAATCAGAAATTAAAAAAGAAAAGGGAAAAGCATTTACAGTATATCATTTACTGAAAAGATTTTCTGGTATCATGCCATCACTAATGTTCGTTTAATTTAGGCCTGTAAAACTGAAATCTGACAGATTAACCGAATTTCAAGCAAAATCAATTTCCTAAGATGGGAGCTTGTTTTGTGTTCTGCAATACATATTATAATTAAAAATTATAATATGTTTTTCTTTCATCTATTGTTTATATATATTGTTTCTCTCTTCAGAAAAAGCTTAGGACCTTGCTAAACAAAACTGAACGATAATGTCCAGAATTTAGATTTGGAAATCTACTAAGTGATGTTGATGAGGGAAGAACAGTCATTATACTGCACATTAAAAAAAAAAAGATGTCTGATTAAAAGAGAAGAATCCTAATATGGATTTTTTTTTTTTTGTCTTCCAGTTGGATTGTTTTTGGTTTCACAGATACAGAGATGAGGAGGAGGGAGGTGGAAAGGTTGTTTAGTGAATACAGTAGAGTCTGTGTGTTTATGGGAACTCTTGAAGTGTTCAGGGTCAGCACTAATGGATAAAGTTGCAAGATAAGGATGAAGCTGAGTAAGAATATTAAATGATGCATTCTCACTTTGTCCTCACTGTATGAAATCTGAAGGTCAGGGGGCAGGATACCCACTCAGACTGGGTGCTTTACATAGGCACTGCACTAGAACCCTGTGTGTACAGTTACTGCTAGGGACACTTTTTATTTCCTGATGCAAACTGAGTAAGGATGCTCTAATATAGTTCTAGCTTAAGAACATTAGATGTCTGTTGGTTTTTTTCAGCTGTCCATATGTAACTTTTTGTTCTTCCTTGTAGGGGCCCATTGCAGACAAGATGTTTCTATCCAGCTACAGGGTTCGTGCTGAGTAAATGTGCCTGAAATTACCCCTGAGTGGGTTTTATTATCTTCTGACTGAACCTGGCCCTAATACCAAAAGCCCAGAGTCTTGTTTCTCAAAAGACAGCAGCTGCACCAAAAGAAAACCTTGTACATTAATTTTCCTAGCAAAAGAAACCTCAGACACATCTCTGAGCATCAACAGCATCTAGATAATATTTCACTGTGAATAGTATTTCTCTATGTTAGTATTAATTAAATAAGGAATCCATGGCTTCTGAATGGTTATACAAAAAGAACAGCATTATTCAATCCATATCTTATGGTAAAGATAACCATAGAAAAAGGATTTAATTTGCCATAGATGTGGCTGGAAACTGAGCCAGTAAAAATTTTTTATATAAGTAATTTAAAATGTCCTATAAGTGGATATAAATGAATGAACAAGTACACTTCTGTTACCTTCTTTCCCCTATGATCCTTCTACTTTTTGCTAACTCTTTGTTTAGAGAGGTGTCTACAGGCAGATAACTGCTGTGGCAGTTATCCAAACCAATCAAGATATGGTGATTTTATATCTTTTCCATTAAGAGCAAAGGACCATTCTAATTACTCCACGGCAAGGTTTGTCATAATCATGTTAATTTATCTTTTGATAGCATTAAAATATATTTTCATGCTGTGGTTCATTATGTAAAATGCAGAATTTTTTCTCACCAGACTCCTGAATCTAGTTAACAGGAGATACATATTTATATTTTCACTAGTGCTGGTATTTGTAGATCCTGCAGTTAATGCATTTACTTTGTGTCTAAATGATTAATCACATATTTAGTTCTTTTAATCAGAAATGTAGAAAACCACTAAGAGGAAAAACATTCTGTTACTCAGAATCTTTTGAAAACTTTTTTCTTTCAAAGCTCAGATTTTTTTATTATTAAGTATCTTCATTTTGACAGGTTTTTCTGTACATGTAAATCAGCATCAATGAGTGTTGAATTAGATGTTGGAATAAATAGGATAGATTTAGTGTCATTATGGGTAATGAGAAACCCTTGCAATCAAGCTTGCTTCTTAGCAATGAATGTAATTTCAAGTAATGCTGTGGTGCTACAAAGTGAAAACCAAAGTCTCTTAAATCAGGATAATTTTATACTTTTTCGTGTATTGTCTTTTAGGTTACTAGGCTTTAATATCCTGTGTTTGGTTTTACTCTTGTTGTTTGGAGAATGCAGGCAATGTGTATGTGTGTGCATAGACACACAAGGCATGCAGAGCAGCATTTCCCTCTCTCTCAAGTCCTGCCTCTTCAATATTCAACGTGTTTGATATGAATATAATATTGGATATAGTATAATGTCCAATATGAGCACCGTATGGTTTGAAATGTGTCTCCTTAGAGCAGCTACTACCGAAAAGATGAGAGAACTAAAACTGCTCAGCATTAATTCTCATGGACCTGTCTTCCTCATGTGTTTGTCTGTTGACCTTGACACACACACTGTTACACCAGTGACATGCTGGTGGCTGTGCTAATCCAAAAGGGGCACAAAGTGTGCCTTGTGTGGGGAGGTGCTGCACTAAGTGACCGTGGCAAAGAGACTCAAACTTCTCTCCCTGTGGCCTTGAGGCTACATGCATTTGTTTTCTACCCCAAGGGTGGAACCCAGGGCCATGGGATTTGTTAAGCAACACTCAAATATTTTTCTTTTTCTTAACAGGTCTGAAATGGATATACTGTCTGCTAGCTCTGAAGGTATTCTCATTGGATATTGTCCACAGCAAGATGCCTTGGATGAACTTTTAACAGGTTGGGAGCATCTTTATTATTACTGCACACTGCGTGGAATTCCAAAGCAGGATATCCATAAGGTAACTATCCCAAACAGATTTGCAGAGGGAGCTATTTCCAGGTTGGACTGTGGAGTTTATAGAACAACTGTACTTTTTTAACATGAGGAACTATCTAATATTTCATCTTAACAACTTTAGTTAAAAACTTTAAGGTTTTTCATTACCACTATTTTATTTAAATAATGTGGATTTTTTTCTGTCCGTTATGCCAGTTCAAAACACAATAACATCACTGCAGATAGTAAAATAACATTACTGCAAATGAAACTTTGGGCACAAAAACCCTAAAGGAAATTAAATTTATGAATGGTTCAGTGCCTCCAGTATCACACTTAAAGTACTGGGAGAAAGCTCCACATGTTTTGAGTCATGTACCTCTGAAAAACTCTATTCTTCAGAGATATGGTGTTTCTGGATGAGAGCCTGGTGAAAATAAGCGATTCTTGCAAGTCTTTGCCCCTTGTCTTGGGCAGTATCCATTGTCCAGGACAAAGCCTGGACTTTTAACTCTCTTAACAACGTTTCCTTCAGACTGCTTAAAAATCATCATTCTTTTTTTTGATAATTCAGAAATTATCAGTCTTTTGTTTGATTGTTTACCCTTCATAACTTCTTGGTGTTAAATTTTACTTCAGACAACTAGCAGAGTACTGAAAACTTAAATATGTTTCCCTCGATACAAGAGAAATATATTAAGGGGTGGTTGTTATGGCACTAAAGCCCTCAACTATAATTACTTGTTTTCTCCATGAAGTGGCAGCTCCTCTATAGCACTTAGGGAAGAGTTCCTCAAGTGGTGTGGTACATCTCATACATGTCCCTCTTCAAATGGATGAAAATAATTCATTTAGATATGAGTTATGTTACAAATGTTAACCTTCCTGGACCTCAGATGATCTAAGTATTGGCTTAGACTATTCTTTGTAGTCAGCCTTCTGTGCCTTAGCATCACATTTATGAAAGAGAGATCATTCTTCCTTTCAGTTGTCTTAATTTTTTGTCTGCATAGATTGCAGAGCAGACTTTGTTGCCATATGCTTGCGATCAAGGCATCAAAGCACTCCTGCAAATAATATTTAGCTGGTCTGGTTTGCCTCCATCAAACACTGAGATGCAGCTATCTCAGAGGAAAACAAATGTTTTTGTCAGTGGGCCCTCCCGACTGTGTGGCACTGCTGTTGAGTGCTCAGCAGCTGCTGTGCTTCAACCCAGAAATGGCTGATGCCTGGAGAAAGTGAGCCTTTTAGCTGCCTATAAAGAAAATAAGGCTTTGGAATGCTTTAGAGGAGCAGCTGTATGGAAATGTAAGCTGTTATTTTCTCATCATTCCCTCCTGCCTATGATACAGCACTCCAAACCTGCCTCTGAATATTTACCAGTGACTGTTTACACTAATATGCACAGACACGTATATTCTAGAGAGTACCTTGATTTGATAAGGAAAGAAACATGCATTTACTTTGTTTTTTAAGAAATTGGTGAGCAGTCAGGTGACTTACAGGTTGTGTTGCTGCTGAAGTTGTCTGTTGAAGCACTAACTTCAAGGACCAAATCATTTGCTAGACAGATTTAGCAGCAGCAGGAGTTAAGTGCCTGACATAAAGTTGAGTGCACTTAATGTTCCAAAACAGTAATTAAATGAATGGAAAAGGAGGAGAAAAATGGGTCATTTAATATCAATGTTAAGCTTCACATGTAATGTGAAGTTTTGTTATACTTGACAAATCTGCTCTGAAAATTTTTTTTTGCTGCAAAATTGGAAAAATTAGAGTAAAGCTTTTGGGTTATTTAGAGAGATACTGATTTAGCATAGTACTTTAAATTGTTATGTTTTTTTCTTTAACATATCAACTTCCTAGATCTCAATTTGTTCTAAAATACAGCACTCAGCTTGTTAAAAATTAAAATTATTAGCACAATATCAAATGACATCCCTCATTAGCATTAAAACTTCTGTTGCAAATCTCAAAAGAAGCTTTATCAGGTCTTCTGAGGCAACTGTTTGGAATGTCAGTATTCTTTCTCTTCACATTAACTCTTCAGGAAGATTTCTGCTCTGATTCTAGAATCTCAATGATTTCCTTACATTTTCTATTCTATAGGTTCTGGAAATGTGAATCTGTAAATTAATTTATTCTTTGCATGTTTACTTTTTTGCAAGCAGAATTAGTGTGTACACTTTAATGAGATTTTGGGACAAAAAATATTGTTCCCCAGAAGCTTGACCACGTGTATACACTTTCCAAATGTAAGAAATCTAACAATTCTGAGTTTACTCGGAAGCCAAATAAATACTGTTTTGTGTGGAATTGATGAATGATTGCTATTCAGGATGTTCAAACTACACTGCATCCACTTACTCAGAACCTGACACTTTGAATGACTGCTTTGGACATGAAAAGTTATTTTTCAGATGACTCTAGAATACAATCCATGTTTATTATCATTTATACTGGGTATAATCAGGCCAGTATTCAGTATTGGGCCATATTTGCTTTACAAGGGTTTGTTTAAATAAATAGCAAGAAGTTATGCATTGTATTTAGTGTGTCAGAAATGATGAAAACTAATACACTGATGGATGCAGCCTTTCAAGTCAGGATAGACCCGTTATGATGTTTCTAGTCTTTGAACAGATTGAGTCTTTACTAACTCCAAGTTTTTCTGGAAGACACTCTCAAGGTCCTTAGCACCACTCATCTCTTAGTTGATTATTAGATGTAATTTTTAAAGGGAGTGGAAAGCCATAGGCATTAGTGGTTACGCAATTGCTGCTTTTCAGTGGAATGGATGTACCTCCTAGTTCCCTGGTGGATGGAGGATACCATGCCTATTTTGACCTTTACTCCCACAGATATTGGCATGTGTGCAAAAGTTGAGTTACCTGATAGTCTCTTCTGGAATGAATGTTGTCTTTAGGAACTCCACAAAGTATTGGGGGATTTTGTTTAGATGCTACAGATTGAAGGGTTCATTCCAATTCCTGTTCTAAAGCTAGTTGAACTAGCCCAAATTAATTTAGGGGAAAATACTTTGCTAAATATGTTAGAATTTATGAGAAAAAAAGTAAATAGTTTTAAGGAATGTTGGAAAATAGGGAAATAGCTGGCTGATAGATGTGAAGTCTGTTATAATTTTGACTGCTGGTGCAGGGAGGAAGGAAGGAAAGAGTTCAAATACATTATTTTAAATTAAATACATTATTACATCCATGAACAGACGTTAAATATTTTTATGGTTCAAGTGTGCTTACAATGTATATATTTGCATATAACTCTGTATCTTTTAATTTGGCCTCAATGTTACCAACTTGCTAAATAAATTGATGTATTTCCTTACTCTTCACTGCTGAAAGTCATTGAAACATTATTGAAATAGAGTATCATGGTGAATATGACAAGGAGGGAGACAAGGTGCTTGTGTATATGTCTCACATTCACCACGGGAAGGAAACCATTAGAACCGTAATTCTCTGGCATAAATGTGTGTACCTGTATCTGAAGATTGGTCACATGTTTAATTCTGACATTCATTTAAAGTAATTTAAGAGGGATTTTTGTATTTATTTTACAGTATACTATGATACAAACCACTGGCTATGCAGACAAATGAAGTTATAATGGTGATATTCAAGCTCCTCTACAGTATAGCTAATATGTAATATATACCTTATATGTAACACTTCTAGTTTCATTGAAATTACTGTTTTGTTGTTGTTTAGGTATTATTGATGAAGGTGAAACATTACTGGAAATCTTATGATATGCATTAAAGAAAAGAGAAAAAGTTTTGGGGTCATCTCTTGAAAGATAATTGAACTCCATATTCTTATATTTGCTGAACCATAGTGTGCAGTGCTCTTTTGAAATTAAGAGTTGAGGAGGGTAGCAGGAATAGGAGACTTTTTTAGGTGAAACTGGGACATATTTAGGAATAAGAAAGTTGACCCTTCCTTCTGCTTTTATGTTGCTAATGTGATTCAGCTCCAAATCAGTTCTAATTTGATATGTTTTGCACCAAAGGAGTGTATCTAGATATCAGGACAGATTGTGTTGTGCACTGTGATGGTCTGCAAGGTTTATCTTAGAGGCTCTACACATTTAAAGCAGCAGCAAAGTGGGTACTATGAAATGATTCCCACCCCTCTCTTTTTACCTGTTTACCTTTTAAACCTTGTCTTGAAAAATTTCTATAGCAGGAGACTTGCCAGGCTTTATCTCTTTGTATGAAACAGGAGATGGTGTAGTCATCCTCCAGAGAGGAGAATTCTATGTGTGGTGTGGAATTGCAAACCTTGCAAAGTCAGTTCTTTTAAATGTTGCTCTCTACAAAGAGCTTTATGTTCATACCTGACACATGATTGAGTCCCCTAGGGGGCTACAGACTACAAGAAGACCCATCTAACTTGAATGGTTTCTTTCTTCTCTCTCTGGCACTATTCCTCGACCTTCTCAATTCTTCCCCATACAGCATTCATTGTCTCTTTAAAAGCATGGCATTTTGCTGACTTTAGATGACACTTCCAAGCACTTAGAAAGAGTGGTTCTAGTCATAGCTAAAGGATACTTTTGACTGCATTTCAGCTGTGATGCATAGTCCTCTTTTGCTTATTGTTTAATAACTCTTGAAGCTTATTGTAGTTTAAAATGTATGTCAATTTTGGTGTAAAAAATGAGATTACGTATTTTTTCACTTTCTGGTTGTACTAGTTTGAAAACAAACCAGTGGGAGGCACCAAGTCAGAATAACAATTTAATGGGGAAATTAAAGAAAAGAAAAAAAAAAGCCTAAAAGAAAACACTGGTTCAAACTGACAGAGTCAAGATACAACCTGAGTCCCTGTTAGGCAGGGTGGTGGTAGCAGTCTGGTAGAATGGTGGCTGCAGTCCTCTGAAGTGCTGATCCTGTAGAAAAAAGGGTCTGCTCTTCCTCAGAGGGTCCAGTGGTGGCTCTGTAGCTCCTGTCCTCTGGAAATCCAGTGGAAAGGGTTGTCTCTGGTGTTCAGCAGCTCAGTTTATATCCACGATGGGATGCTTGGTTCCTCCCTCTGGGTGGAGCATCTCACAATGGGGTAATGAGTCATGAGGCCAAGTGTTGATTAGGCTCATTAACAGAAGATAGTCCGGAGGGAGTTATCTCTGAGTCAGGCGGCAGGACAATGATGGGCAATTAACAGCAAGATAGTCTGGGGGGAGGAGGCAAGGAAACACTGCCCCACCTGATTTCAACAGCTCATGAGGATGGTGATAGAATACACTGCAACCCAGGACACTGGTCTTAAATTCTTATGAGCTTTTCTGTGTAATTTGTGTGATTGTTGGTGGATGTGTAGGAGGATAATCCTGTAGTCACTAACATTCATGCATGCCCAGTGGTAGCAGCCAAGTCAGTTTTGTAGACAGGATAAGCTGTCCTTCATATGCTTTAGAGGACTTCGCTTGTGTATGTTTCTTTGGTGTTAATGAGACCTATATTTGGAAGTGGAAAAAAAACACATAACAAAACAATGCTCAGCTATTATATCTTAGAATATAGCTTAGGTGATTAACCATTTTTAAATCCACAGCAATAATTTCTAATTGGAAGTAAATTACTGTGAATTAACTTTGATATAGCAGAAGCCTTGAACTTTTCAGTATAATATTGCCTGTGGCTAGTTTAACAGTTGTTTTTTTTTTAAAAAACCTCTCTGCATCTAATGTAGACAGAGTAATATTTCTGAAACGTGGCTTTTTGGCTTTTGTATGAGAACATGCATTGCTGTCAGGTTATACATCCAGGTACCCCAAACACAAGTGACTATGGATACTAGTCCAAGGATCATCACTAAAATGCTTTAGAATCTCCTCACTGAAGCATTGTTCCTGCTTACAGACAACTTGCTCTCAGAGATGTCTCTTACTTTTATAAGTATTACTCGAAAAATCTTGCTAAAAGGGTCATGAATATCTTGATCTTTTCCAAAGGTGTTTGCATAAAACTCTCCTATAGAAAATATTATTATGCTTGTGGCAGTTTGTCTGCGATAGATAGTGAATATTAATTCACAATATTGTTTAATGAACTTTTTTTTCTATTGGATTTTCTAATTAATTGGAGATTGTCCACCTGATGTGACTAAGCTTTCCAGTCTTTCCTTGTTTTTTGCTGGAGGTAAAGCGGAGGAAGCAAAGCAAATGAACCATACTGCTGGAAATGCTCTGGCAGTTGACGTTGGGCAATAAGTGCACCATGCAACTCCTTGTTTTACAAGAATCTTCCAGCTCTCCTACATACAGCATGAAGACACAGTTGCTGTGTTACAAAGTTGATCACTCCTTGACGATAAACCCTCCAGGAGCCTATGCCAGATACCTGCTGCTTTGCAGGGAGCATCTGGCGGTAGCAAGTGGAAAAGTTGCTGCTGTGTCCCTCATGGTTTTGAACATCTCCTTGGACAGTCCAGCAGTAGTAGCTGATATAGATGGATTAAGATTATTGCTACATTTAATATTGTCTAGCAGCAGTATTTTAGGGAGCCTTGTATGTCAGGACTGTCTCTGACAGGGTAAAGAAGAAAGGCCATAGGGGACAGCATGAGCATTGTCTCCAGCTCTCCAGATCATACATTATTGTTTAACCAATTAAAACCAATCCATCTAAGGTCAGCTTACCCCTCTCAGTTATTACAAAGGTATATTAATTCAATCCTGTTACCTTTTGTCTTTAAGAAATTCTAAATCTGCAACTGTGACTTGCTTTTCTGACATTTTCATCTGTTTTTGTGGCCAATGGAGAATTTTTTCTCTTGAATTCTCAGTTACTCAGACATTTGATCAAATAAATAGTGGAGAATAAGTTGAAATGAGAGATGTTTTAGATCATTGACCCAGGGACACAAACCAAATACTAATGGCTGTGCTAGGCAGTGACAAAGCCAGGTTTTCTATATGAGAAAATCCTTATCATTTTTGAAGAACTAAGGGGTCTCAGAGCAGCTTTTTGTCTAAGATTCAAAAGTAGAAATATGCAGCAAGGGTGGATAAATAAGGAAAACAACATGTACATTTTCTTAACATGCATGAACAGAACATTCTTTCAATCTAAGCACAAATGCTGCCTAATCTGGCTCATCTTTGTTTGCCTCCAAATTTGCAAACCACAGGTTGCAGAGGACCTTGTTAACCGGTTACACCTCAATGCCCATGCTGACAAACTGGTGAGAACGTACAGTGCTGGCACAAAGAGGAAGCTCTCTACTGCTGTGGCTTTAGTTGGTAAACCCCAAATACTTTTACTGGTGAGTAAAAGTAATATTGTGGTTATGATAAATGGGCTATGTTGAATTTTGTTGTCTTGTATGTTGCTCTAAAGAAAATCAGGTCGTTTGCTGATCAGACACGGAGTAATTGATACACAGATGAACAACTGTCCTCTTTGTTCTGTTATATGAATGGCTTTAATTTTATTCTCCAGTGCTCACAAAAATAGAAAGTGAAATTGGTTTTTTTTTCCTTTTTTTTTAATTCCTTGGAGCAACTGGGTGAGCAGGAAAAAAAGCCCTAGACACAAATAAAATTGTAGCATTCCTTGGTCCAAATACGTGTTTAATTGACCCATGTTGTTTCAAGATACTCCTAATTCTTGCTGGGTTGTGTTTATTTCATAAATCTGTCTAGTTCATACAGTTTGTTTCATTCACACAATCAAGTAATACTTATGACTTATATTAATTTTAATAACTTATCCCAGGTCATTTTGGTTCTTGCATGCTACTGCCCATTTAGGTCTGAAACTGGCCACTCCAGTGTAAACAATGCCTTTTGTACTGAAGATCGGGGACCTACAAAGCTTTGAGAACTGCATCGTTACATCACTACATGCTCGTTTGTACCACTGCCTATTGTTTCACTAGAGAATATTGAGCACCACTTTCTTAAAACATGGCTGGGAAGAGCTAAAAAAAGTTCAGTAGTGCAACAAACCTTTCAAAACAGTCAGGGGTAGGAAAGCTGCTCCTCAGAGTTGAGGAGGAAACCAGGGTTTCCAGGAAGAGATCACAGGCTAAGTTGAACCAGATAAAATTGTTGTTCTCTGGGGTTCATGTTTCAGAAGATTAGACACATTTTGCTGCTTCTGACTGCCTACCATTGCCTCACTTCTAAGCTGAAATATTTTATTTGCATTTTATGCTTTAACTGACCCTGGTTCAGCTCGTAAAAGGAGGAGATAATCTTAAATCAGTGTTTTTTCCTGATCTTAGGAAATGCTCCAACTGTCTTTATGACAGCGTACTATTGCAAGTATCCATTTCAGCCTACTTCTTGCTGCAGGGCACAGACTGTTGCATATAAAATGAAAAGAGGAAAGAAAGATATCTAAACATGTCAAATTCTTTAAAACATTTGCTGACTTTAGAAAGCTAGGAGATTTTAAAGGAGTTTTTCAGTATTTTAAAAGGAGCTTTTTCTATTACTGTTTTATCTTAAAGCAAAAACACCAACATAAACTACTGAATCTGCTTCTAATTGCATCCAGAATCATAGCCGTTAATTTGAGCAACATTGTGGGTTGCTTTAGGTTTATTGCTTTTTATGTTTTCTTTGTTAGCAATCCACAGATAGTGGGAGACTGAACTGAATTTTTTCACCTCTGACATTACTAAAATTAGCTTCAAACTGGATTTTTTGTTTGCGTTGTTTCTTGAAAACTTTGCTTCCAGGTTTTGGCTGGGATTCCTTGGTGAAAATACTTTGGTCAAGGCCATACCACTCTCACAGGTGCTGACACCCCATGGAATTCCACTGGATAAAAAAGCAACTGGAAGAATTTCCTTCTTCCTAGTTTCGTGGTGACAGAGACTGGATTTGTCAATCAGATATCATTCCTTTTGCCTCCATGAGCGAATGAAGTAAAAATTTGGTTTAATGAGGAAAGGAGGAATAGATAGGAAGGGGAAATGTAGATTTTGTAGCAGCACATCTTTCTCCATGAAAGCCATCCGAGTGGGAAATGGGTTTGCCAGATGGTTTGCACTAACTGAATTAATGTTATTTAATCCTGTGAATTCTCTCCACCGTGGGTGAAAATTCCTCTTTAAAGAGTGTGGGAGTAACTGCTAGAGGATGTCAAATCCAAACCTCTTATCAAACACCTGGATATGGGATGGGCACTGTAGGCATCTGGGAGCTATAGGACTTCTCCCGTTGTTTGTGCTCATGGCAGATGTGTATGCAGATCAGAAACAGTCACTGAACCCTTCCAGAAGTGAGAAAAACCACTTGCAAGTCTCTCTTATCAAAAAGAGCATGTTTATATAATTAAACATATATATATATTATATATAAAATTTATAAATATAATAAGCATTTATAAATACACATAGATTTATATTTTGTTTATATTTAAACACTGTTTATGTATAATGCTTCTTTACTAAAATGTGCCTTCCATAAATTTAAACATTGAACTGTATGTGTTAAAGCAAAACAGTGGTCAGGGTGTCACTTAAGTTACCTTCTGAAAATGTAACATTTAAAGAGAAAAATATATGATTTTCTCGTGAATTGTGTAAATTCTTCATGCTGGGGAGAAGCTGTGGTATGCTTTTCCATGCTGCTGTGTCATTTTCATTTTTCCTGTAGGATGAGCCCAGCTCTGGGATGGATCCCTGCTCTAAACGCTACCTTTGGAAAACCATCCTGAAGGAAGTTCAGGATGGCTGTGCAGCTGTGCTGACATCCCACAGGTAAGACCCTTATCCCAGCAACCAGTGTATTCCTGTCCTGCAGAAGAGTATATTCTGAAGACATGCTCACTCTGCTGTGAAATACAGAATAAGTCTCAACATTTTATGGTAATTCCTTCCTATCCATGAAAAGAAACCTGTTTAAATCCCAAATATTTTTCATATTTAATTTCTAAAGAATAGAATGTTGCTCAAGGGGCCTCAGGCACAGAAAAGATGATGTTATTGATTCTTCTTTTTCTGTGCTCTTTTTACTCAGTGTTGTAGTGTCTCTTCTTGCTTGGCACATCAGGTTACCTTTTTGCAGCTGCCCACCTTAAAAATCCTTACAATAGGAGGGGTGAGTGAAAAACCTTCTGATTTTATTAAGTTTCTGCTTTGCATCAGTGTATGAAAAGAGTAAGCCATGGCATCCTGAAGATGGATTCATAGCTATTCACTTATGCACCACTGGAAATGGTAGGAGGGACCCCATCCTCTTAGAAGAGTCCATCTACGTTAAATGTCTTGTCAGTTCTCTGATATGGTCACTGGTATATTGATTTAATGGAGGAAACATCAATACTGTTTTGTAATATCTACAGTGAAGTGGAATTAATTAAATGTTCCCTTAGGTAGTATGTATATATATAGTATGTATAATTATATATAAATATATATAAATATATACATATCTGTCTTTAAATGAGGGAGAGATCATGCAAACATGTCCATAGAGGAAAAAACTTAAAAATCAAAACAGCAATGAAACATTTAGCCAAATGAGATTTGAAGTATAGACTAATTAATAAAGAAATGCAGCCAAACTTCTCTCAATGTTTTCTATTTTCAATATTTTTAGATATTCTTAAAATGTATTTGTTGTCCCAGTCCATTATTGATGGAAAAATGCTCCAAAAAGTTTCTAGTATTTTACTTATGGAAGCTGAATTTTGAAAATCAGGTACCCATGTTGGATAGCCAAGTGCTTACCAGCACACTCATTTAGGGAACGTGGGTTATGCATTGTGAATTCAGCTCAGTGATTTTCAGGAAACAGTATGCTTTGACTTTTCAGTCCAGATTAAGAACCTTTAGTTGTCAAACACCAGCTAAACAGAAGAGACCTGTGGTCTCATTACTAATATGCTGTAAACAAACAAACAAACAAAGTCCCTCAAATTGTACTAACTACACATTTAGCTCTACAAATGAATGACTTGAAGCAGACATAAGTACAGTGATACTGTTCACATTGTTGTGCCAGGGTGAAGAAAGGAGAAATTATTTTATACTATTTATGCAATTTTCTGAAGGCCATTGTGGCTTTATTTGAGATGAGTTACTTGTATAAGTACAGGAATTTTACATATGAAGTGAACATTCATACATGTCAGCAAACACATGTGTAAGGTATAGAGATGCTTTGCTGTGTAAAAATCAGGTTTTGAGAACTGTTTACTTAATTTTCAGAGACAATTTTTTACTTACATTTCAGAGACAAAACTTCTGTTTTAGCAGGGGAGGAGTGAGGCTTTATCCACCGTCCCTAGGGCAGTAAATTTGTGTAATATTGCCACAGCTGTGGAGTGTTGTGCCAAGGGGAGCATTAGGAGTTACTCAGTGAATTTCCTGATTTGTGGGAAGATGTGTTAGCTCTCTCCCTGTCTCTCTCAGACATAGCAGTTTGGCAGTTCTCACCACAGCTCTGTCACATTATAAGGAAATTGTTCCTAGGGGTGTACTTAATTGCCAATGCTTGTTCAGTCAAAGCACTTCGGTTTGGACTGGCCCATGGCTGAGGCACACAAGACATCTCTTCTTTAGCTGTCTCAGAAGGGTTGGGGAGGGCACACAGTGAATTGTAGGAGCATAAAACATCTTTGACTCCTCTTTGAGATGTTGGGTACATCCTGACTGCTTCCCTATGTCTAAAGTGCTTCTTTGAAAGAGTTGCTCACACAATTCTGCATAATATGTAGGGTAGAAGCCCATCTTCCATAAGCTTTATAAATCAAAGCTATTATTTATCATCTGAAGCAGTCACATCTAGGAGGACCCTGCTTTTCTATTCAGCTGCATTTCCATGTCCTAAATTTTCTTTGGATTGTAGTGCTTTGGATCTTCTTCTATCCTGCAATCAGGCTGAGGGTAACTCTTTTTCATGGGTATGTACTGTGCAAAAGGCGAGCTGAGCAAGCTTACTTCATTCTTCTCCCTTTATCCTTTAGCTCAGAATAATCATAAACAGGATTAAGGAGTTCGTGAGTTCATGGCTCACTCAGTGTCATTCCTGAGACTGTTTATGAAACATTTGCCTGTGGTAATGATACCTTTATATTTTGACCAGAATTGTCCAACTATTTATGGACGAAAAATATAAATAATGGTTTAAGTCTGTCTTCTAGCTGGGGTAATAACTGTTGGTATATACTGACTAGGGTTTCAACTTTGACTGTTATCTTTTAAAGTCAAAGGTTTTGTGTACCTGTTTTTGCAGCTGTCCAGATTCTTCTACTTTAACTAAAATTAGGTATAAACAATGTTCTCGGTTTTCACTACTAATTATTTTTTTTCCCCCCTCAATTTATTTTTCAGCATGGAAGAATGTGAAGCTCTCTGCACAAGGCTTGCTATTATGGTCAATGGAGCTTTCAAGTGTCTTGGTTCTCCCCAGCACATTAAAAACAGGTATTGTACGTCAACATCAAATCTTCTGCACCTACATGCATTCTAAGAGCTGGCTAGATGCTTTAGTAGTGCTAAGTCATAAGGACTTATGACTGCTAAGAACATCTTCTTTTTCCTGCCATAACTGAAGTTGAAAAAGAGCCAATTAGGATAAGTTAGCAAGCTAAAATGACATGTGACATTGCTAAAATGCTTTGTAATCGGCAATGGTAATTGAAAGAGACAGATCTGCATCTAAAATGAAACACTTCTGCACGTAACCTAAGGAATACATTGTGAGAATTCAACATGGTGATGAAATGCAATTTGGCTCCGTCTGAGGATTTTTCATAACAGGAAGAAGCATTTTTAACAGGTCAGCAGCCAGTAAGAACATCTATTTTGAACTTTCTCTACTTCCTACCAAATTCACTGACAATTGCAGATATTTATGCTGTTTTCTGCATCCTTTTCCTGGTGTGCATAAGCCTCTTTTCTGTTTGAACTCTGCTCATGAGTTAATTTAATTCCTATTAATGAGGATGTTTAATTCAGAGGATAGACTTAAACCACGACAAAGGAAAGAGGATGAGAAGCTGAGGGGAAAGTTGCTGCAACTTATAGCTAGACATTTACATTTAGTTGTAAATGTAATTATTAGGACATGCAGACAGTCGGCTCTGTAAGATGATACAGCTCATTTGCAAGCAGCAAAGCTACACTGCTTTATACTAGCTCAGCACTTAGTTCTTGTAAGTGCAGATGCAGTTGACATTGGGAACAAGCTCTACAGAAATGCTTTGGAACTGCTGCCTGCCATGTTTATAAGGCAGAAGATATATGTCTCAGATAACTTCTTGTCCCTTGACAGTCCTTTTGGCTTTCTGCCCTTCCCTCTGTGTAGAACCATAGGTCCTTCCTTCACAGCTGCCTTAGCAAGATGGGCCTGACTCACACTAGCTCTCTCCTTCCAAGGTGTTTTCATGAAGACAAACTTTCAGCTAGACACATTACAATCTGGATGGTGAAAAAACATTGATGTCTGCATCTGTATTTCTGATGGTTCTGTGTGATTGTAGCCTTCTATTCATGTTTGCACACCTTTCAGAGCATATTTGCCTCAGTTTCTGGAGGCATGAGAAGTCAATTGATCTTCAGCAGTTTCTGCTTCTTTCGTATCTAGGTCTTTGCCTTTGCCATCCTGTCTCTTCCCAAATTTCATAGCATAGAATAGCCTGTTGTCTCACTGGCTGGAGTAGATTAGTGAGTGTGAAGGCATCCTTTACTTCTTTTGTATGAGAAACAGCTGTATGTAGAGGACAGTGCAGATCTTGCACAGGTGAAAATGCTTTTTGAAGATATGTGTCCCCCCCAGTAAGGAAAAAATAATATTACTTAGGCACTTCAGTTGGGTGTATAAAGTTAGCTGGGATAAATGTTTCTTCCCTTTTTATATTTCAGATCCTCTGGAGTGAGTACGTGTCTCTGTCTTCTCAGCTTCACCTTGAGAGGGCAAAATCAGACAGTCCACAAAGGCTACCTTCCCCTTTATCTTCTCAGTGACTTTCATTGTTTTGCAACTTCTGATGTTTCCTTTAGCAGCCTCTTTTCATCTTCCCTCTTACGGAAACAAGACATCAAAAGCATACTCACAAGTATGCACCATATTCATATAAATGGGGCGGTTATTTCTCAGTTTGCTGCACTGCCTCTGTAGACAAACCTCGTTCAGATCACAGTTAGCAAATCAGTGCAGAAGTACCATGCTGGAAGTGTCTTCATATTACTTCTTATTGATATACAACCAGCACTATTACTACTATTGAGATAATCACAGATCAACCATTCTGGAATCAAGGCTGTATGAGTGCCTCTTTTAAATTCTCTAAAGCAAAGCCATAATAAGAATATTTGTCAATCATATTCATAGCGGGTTTTTTAAAATCATTGTAACTTCGTAAAAAGCACACCTTCTCTATATTAAGAATATTTCATACTTTCTGCAGGTTTGTGTTCCATGGCAGTTCTTGAATGTATGTCCATCAGTGAAATTCACATGGGAAAATTATGTGCACTGGAGATCAATATTGCTGAGAATTTCTACACAAACCATGCAGCTCAAGCTCCACAAGGATTTTTCATTTAAAGGCAGGACTAAAATCCCTTTAACTCCTAGCTTATTGATTGATTTGCTCTCCAAATTTTCCACACTAACTGTTCAGGAACCTACTGAATTTTTTTGAAACTTTAGAACCCTTTATTAAGAAGAAATAGTCATGAGCTTTATCAAAGGATTTAATTGAAGTCAGGCAGTTGTCTGAATTTTCTCTGACGGCCTGATAAGTTTTCTTGGCTGGCAAGAAAAAAAACACTGTAGACAGCAGTCTTAAAGTGTCATATACACACAGCTGTTAAAGCTTGCAGAAAAGACATTTCTGTGTTTTCTTTGGAAATCTTTTAACAAGTGCTGGGGAGAAGTCAAAGACTGTTCCTGTAGTCCTCTTATTTTGTTGCTTAGTCTAGCTTCCAAACTTCTCTCCAACACATGCCAATGTGATCCTTTATCATAAACCCCAGGTTATCACACATCTAACACGTAAAATAATTGTTAGGAGATTAAAAAAACTTTATACATTCTCTGTGATTAAAGTTCCAAACTTATTCGAAGACAATTTCCTGGTATGCTTCCATGTTACCATATGGAGGACTCCTGCATCTACATGAGATGGGGAAGGAGTAGAGAAGCAGAATTCCAAAGAATTAAGCTTTAAATTATTTTAAAGTTTTCACTTTCTGCTCCACCTGTGAACATCCTGAAAAACTTCCTGGACTTGGAAGAGTATTGAGTGATTCCTTCCTTCCCATTTTCCTTCCCTCCCTATGATTTAATAGCCCTATCATTCCCATTGCCATACAGAGCAAAACACTGTTTCTTCTAAAGTGGTAGACTATAAGGATTAGTAGATCTAAGTTGCTATTAGGAAATATCTACCTGCAGAAAAATGTTTTCCTTAACAGCCACCTCCATTGATACAAGCACCAGTCTTCTCCTAGTGTTTCAGTGTTTTCCTGCAATTAGCACTGTTTAGTATATTTGTCCCATGCACCACATCACCGTAAAAAACCCATCACATCTTACATTTTGTTTAAAAAAAATATTCCATGAAGCAATATAAGGAAAGCATAAAAAATCCTGATTTTGTTGCATCTGATTGCATTTAATTAGTGATACCCTAAAAATCTGGTTTTTTGGATGATCTTTTCTTCATGCTGTGTGTGAATGAATTAAGCTAGTAATATAAAAATTCATATTAACAGGGAAGAATGATACTAAAATAAATTAATGGGGTGATAGTTGTAGATTATCATGGTTTCTTTGTTAGATTCTACAGCTTGTTTTTTAAAAAATTGTTCTTACTTATAAGCAGCTCTTGATAGCCTTTAGTCTGTTTTCAATTTGTTTCTACAAATCAAATTGAACAAATATTTTAAAAGCAACAACAAGTATCCTGATCTGGCTTTGAAAATTGCAAGAAGAGAAATCTAACCTCTATATGAATACTTAAACCAAAGAAAACTTTCATGCAGCTTTTTTTTTAGTGAAAGAATAAATCCAGTACTGTAAGAAATAATAATAGAAGCATATTTTGATATTACAGGTGATTCTATTAGTATGTCTCAAGAATATTTTCCTCTTCTAAATGTAGGCACATATACTAAAATAACATTCTTTTTTCCCTTCTTGTTGAATTCTGTCTTGATGGAAGTCCTCAAAATTGTTTTGTTTCTTTATTCTTTAGTACCATTCCAGTCTATAGAGTCAAGATTATGATCATCTTTTTGATGGATATGTGATGAAGGTTTAATGGGTCTTCCTTGGAGCCCTGTTAAATTTGCTTCTTTGCAGTTGTGGGAAGTTCAAGAATTCAGCTCTTTCTCTCTGGCTATACTTTCAGCCCTTGGCAGATGTGAAAGATCATAATCTTGGACTGAGTACAGCTTTGTCAGATGGCAGGACAAAATTCTGCTATGAAGGGTATGGGTGAACTCCAGGAAGATGCTAATGTGAAACATAAAAGCTTCATAGGGATATAAAAAGTGATGCTGCTTCTAATGTGTGAGACTCGTTCCATTTTTCCAACCCTTCTGCAAGCCTGTTACGAAATGCTCATCCAAAAATATCTTCTTGCTACAAAAGTCAGTGTTTGGGTTTAAAAAACGGCTGAACCTTGACTATATTTATATATGTTTAAACAGATTTAAAGTACCTGCAGATGTTTATCAGCAGAATAATAAGGGTAAGACTTCTTTAGAAAGGCTTTTTGTTGCAGGTGGCACATTTCTAAGTAATATCAAGAAATGTATTAGGTAGAAGAACAAACTGAAGGGCAATTTTCAAAAAGTTAACCTCTTAATTCTAGATGTAGTTTGTCTGAGATTGATGTGTTAACAGTTGTGCCTGTTAAAGCCTAATTTCAGACAGTTCCTGCCAACAGAGTCAATTATGCTAAATTGTGAATGGATTACATTTAAACGCTCTCTCCAGTATTCTCCATTATACCTAATGCTTTTTTAAAAAATGTACAGAAACATTTTCATGTTAGATGCAGCTGGCCAATTCTCTGGGAGCAACATTTTGAATATTATCCTTCATTCCAGGGCCATCTGGACAGACTTCTCATATCAGAAAAACCCATACCAATTTGTCAGGTGCTGGACGTCAAGTCGTTGCTCAGATTTTATCAGCAAGCCATCCGATTAAATTACCCAACAATTAATTCATTTGCTATAGCTGGGTTATAATGGAAAATATGTTGGCAGACTACTTATACTTTACCTTTTTTTTTTTAAAGGTTGATTGAGAATATTTTATTGCTTTCCTCAAACTCACGCATGTAGATTTCTTAAATGGAAAAGAAATGATTAAAATTAAAGTCCTCATCAATATTTCAGCCTTCTGTGGACACAGTGTTACTAATTGAAATACTATCAATAAGTTTCTTACATGCTATAAGATATAGAAATTAATATAATTTTCACTCTTCTTGACTTGAAAACACCTTCCTTTTGTACATGAAAAATGTCTTAAGGCAGTGGATGTGTAATCATGTAATATAGCTATTCGTTTATCTTTCCAGAGGAAAGTTTGAAGAAAAGAGCTCTTAAAACTTAAAAAACACACAGATTGAGAGTTCAGAAATGAAAAATATCTTTTGACTCTCCTAAAACTTTGTGCAATATTTATTCAGCCCTACTGCACATGTGCATTAGAATGCTTATTTTGGTCATTTTGTACTACGTTTTCCACAGGATGCTGCATTGTATCTCTATACCTGTTCATTAAATCAGAAGCAGCTAATTAAGATTTCATATCCTCCTCTTTCACTAGTATGTGTTCTACTAGAAGTTTTTCAAACCTGTCCTTAAATACAGTATTATCAGCATTTATTGGAGCAGGGCTCATAAACATCAACATCTTTGTTTTCCACAGCACTTCTTGGAAACTTAATTTGAAATAATTATTCCCTTTTTATAGATGAGTAACCAAAGACTGGTGCTAAAGTTAAAAGGGTTTGGGTAGTTTATCTGAGCACTTTATAACTAAATATTTTACATTTGTTCAGCATTGCATTTAAAGCAAAACTCCTGTTAACTTCAGCTGTAGCTGTGGGTGTTCCAGAAGGCACCGTGAATTCCTCTGGCCAACTGGAGCCATTTGTCTCTAGGTGGGCCCTGAACAAGACAGGAAAGCAATAAAGAAAGATGTGGTCTAAGTGAGTTACCACAGACCACACAGGTGTATGAGGATGAAAGGGTAAGATTCTGTTCCCCAGGGCACTTCCAGAGCTGGGAAGCACTTTCTTCCCTTTTTCTTTCCTTTTCTGATCAATCTGCTGTCTTATTTGCAATGTTTTCTAGGCATTGCAGTAAATAAAGGCATTTCTCTGAGCAGGTACATCCAGGGTATCTTGTAAGGCATTCATGATAGGGATTTCATGACAAGGTGTTATGTGATGATGTAATTAAAGTTTATTACATAAAGCTAGTATAACTGTGGTTTAAATTTTATTTTACATCCTGTCTACATTAAACACTTTTTAGCTTGAGATTTGACCTTGAGGTGTTGATAAAATCTTTTTAATAGATATTTTAGTGTGTAATACCCTGATTATTATGTTATTAAAGAACAGTACACCCAAACCCAGTCATAGAAACACAATGATAATGTTATTTACTCCTGCCTTTTTCACTGTTGAGTCCCAGAAGGTGCTTTTAGGAACAGTTTGGGTTCTTTGTAGGCTGTACCTTTGCACAGGGTTACAGTACTTCTGCTCCTGTTTCTCTGGGAATAAAATATATAAATAATGCAAGAATAAAAAATCCCTGATACTTGCCAGTATGTGCAGATAAACAACCTCAAATACAGAGAGATTTTGTGTGTGCACATGTATAAACAATTAACAAGATTTTTTCAGGGTTTCACCACATAGTTGGAAATCGCACCTAAGAATTGACAAGCACACAGAGAGCAAGGCAAAGTTGTACCCTGCACTTCTCATAATCTGGGGCTGTCACTGTTATGAAAATTATATTGCTGAATACAGAAATTAACTTTAGATGGTTTGATATGAAAGCCTGGAGTGTGTGTGAACAAATAGTGCATGTACAATATACCTGAACGAGTGTTAGTCATCATTTTAATAACTGTTTTTGTGTTTCTATTGTTACCCTGGAAAAATCATGATGACTTAAAAAATGATGAAACAAACTCTATGAATACTACATGGAAGAGAAGTTTTATAATTTATTTATGTCTGTTTGTTTGCATCTAACCAAGTTTATCTGTTCAGCAATGCTGAGGTTCTGAATAAATGCAGAAGGAAATCACATTTTACAAGTGACAGGGTATTTGCATTTGACTTTAGCATTTTTTAAAAAAAATCCCAAGTTCTTAAAAATTAATAACCTTTTCTCCTTCCTTGATATTGTCTTTGCTTGTTTCTTAATAGACAAAATAATTAAATACATTGTGTGAGTTTTAAATGATCTTGAATTGTGATGTCTTTGTTTTAATAATTTTATTTCAATTTTATTTTCTTTTTTCTTAAATGTTTTTCAAAGTGTTTTGTTTTCAATGTTGTTCAAGATTTGTTCTGTTTGTAAATTGTACTTGTGTCTAAGGTTGTGAGAGGAATGACCTGGATATGTATTCTGTGCTTCAGCAATTATACCGGCGTAACTAAGTTATCTTGCCTAGATGAGGCCTATTTCAGCTTAAATGATTCCATGATTCTTTTCACTTAGAGAAAGTAGAACTATATCTGGGTGCAAATGAATGTAAACCAAAGCAGAGGGATAAACAGCACAGTAGAAAATTATTCCCTCTCTTTAATTTATGGCATATATTCTAAAAGATGCAGTTCCTTGCAGACATTAAGTGCCAATGTTCTCTTTACTATTTTTATTTTGTTATCCAATAATGTCATTTTGAAGCAATCTTTTGATCAAACTAGTGCATACACAAAGTATGCACACTATATTTCCATCAGTAAACTTTCTGGGAGCTGTAATTTTTTGATGTATATATATATATATATATATAGCACAACATTCTCCAGGAAATGTACTCTTTGATTAGTGGAAAAAGAAGTATATGGGTGATTAGATGCTTTTCTTATTCCTCAAAGTTTAGAAAATGAGGCCAAGTTCTTCATTTCCTGAGGTTACATTCAGCAAATTTTACTGAGGGGAGAGAAGAGTTGGTAAATAGGCTTTGGGAAGAGTGTGATTTGATGAGCTGTTTATTCTGGACCTGCTGTTACTTGAAACAGTGATTTCAAGGTTTGGTTTAGTTGATTTGTAGACAAGCAAACTCCTAAGGCTTTTAAATGAAAACACAGTTGTTGTTTTGCCTTTTTTTTTTTTTTAAGCAAATAAAAGTCTGCTGATAGTGTACTTTCTTTTTCATTCTTCACATAAAACAGGTTTTCATGAGTCAAGCTTAAAAAAACTCATTGGGTTAATTCCTCTAGGGACTCCTTGTGACCACGTGCAGGCTCAGCTGTGTTTCACAAGGACAAGACTCTTGTCTCCATTCAAACCTCTGAACCAGGACCTCCAAGGAATGGGCAGAAGGGAACACTGAGAAGCTGCTCTGCCCCAAGTGCCAACTCCTCTCCTTGATATTCATGAGAATTTTCAGCCTTTGGGCCACTAAATCCACTTCCATTGCCATTGCAAGTTTAAAAGAGCACCAGGAAAGCATGCAGGGGACTTTCTCATCAGTATAGATTTGGTTACACTTTATTCCAGTGTGTGACTGGAGCTTGTGTAGACACATATCTGAAGTCGATTTACATAATCTATTTTTTGCTGCTGGCTGTGGGGCTGCAAAACCTTTCTGAGAACTGAGGAGCCATTTGTGTTATTCACCCAGGCTGACCTCCTCTTGGTGATATTTATACAAAAAGAAACCTGAGGTCAGATCAAACACCTGTTAGTACAATATTCTCTCTCTGAAAGTGGTCAAGAGGGAAAAGTACAAGAACAATATAGGCACATGAAGTTACTTTACTACATTACTTAACCACCTTCAGCAGTTTCTTTTTTAGAGGCTTCCTAAGTCAGAGGTGATTTTAGTGGATCTCCACCATGAGTTTTTCTGGTCTCTTATTCAACTCATGTCAAGTTCTGACATTTAGCACATCCCATGTCAATGAGTTGTACAATTTTCCTACATATTGTCAGGAAGACTTGGCATTCCATTTCCAATAGTTTAACTCAATGTCCCCTGCTCTTGCATGAGAAACATGAGTGAAGAATTATTTCTTACTTACATTGCTTAGTCATGATTCTGTGCTCCCTGAAAATACCCTTCAACCACCTCATCGTCTTTCTTTCATGATGAAAAGTTTAGGCTATTTAGTAATTCCTGGTATGGAAAAATTTCCATTCCTTTTGCTCCCTTGTTATCTGACCTGCTCAGATACCTTGAGAACCTGTGCAAATTAAAAGTGTGGAGTTCTTGTAGTTCTTGCTAAGCTCCTGCTTCTGCAGCTGATGCTGTTGTTAAATAGTCAAGTTAATTTGTTTACAGTCAGTTTGGGAATTTATATTTTGTTTTTAGACTCATGTTGGCATTTTAACAGAAAACACTCAATAAGTTATACTCCCAGAACGACTAATGAGGTGAAAGTGAAGTGTGAACTACTAGTTTGACTGAGGAAGGATAGAAAGAAGAAAAAGATTTTATTCTGTCAGAATATGTGGTTTTGTGTGTTTGTTTATACACAGATAAAAATTCAGGTGTTGTTAAAGTTATAGGGCAGTGCAAAATACGTTCTCTGTTGAATAGCTTTGAAGAGATGAAGATTGTTTTGCAGCAGATGGCTGCTGAACGAGTGTGCTGGCTCAACTTAGGCCATTCTAATGATAATGTCTTCCTCTTTAGGTCTTGAACTATCAGGTGCTAAAGGTTTGATCCTAACAGTGCTAATCAAACCAGATTGTGCTTTTCTTTGTAATTCCACTTTGGGTTTCTGAATTAATTATATTGGCTGAATCAGACAGGAAAACAAAGTGAAAAAATGGTCAACTCAATTTCCATTGCCTCAGTGCACTGCTGAAAGCAGCTTGCTGATTATAGCATGGGGAAATGTTTATTGCTGATCAGCTTACTCTATATGGGGAGCTCTTGTACTAAAATGAATTATAAAATCAAGGTATAAAAGCATCATAATTTGACTAGCCAAAAGAAGAAAATCTTTTAAAGCTTTTTATTGGTGCCATGCTGGTGTTTATGCCACTCACAGTTTAGAACTAAACCAAAGTTGCACAGACTCCTCTGTCTTTGCTAATCAGAATTTTGATTCATTTTCTTTGGAAACTTCATTGCATACAGCAATTTCATTTTATGAGACTGTTGAATGTCTCCATAAACCAGCATTTTTCAGACTGTAATTCAATGGTCGTTGTATAGAAATGCCAAAAAACTGATCAGAATCAATGATCTCTTGTAAAATGTTGCCTCAGGTTAGCTGTCAACTAAATTGAATACCCTTGTTAACTATATCCATCTTTGTAACAACTTTTTTTATTGTCACATGTATTTTTTTCAGGGATGATGCTATGCATTTAAAACATTTAATTAGAGATCTATTTAAGTATCAGTAAATCATTGCAAAGCAAATCTGCCAGACACTGCTTTGGATTCCACCTAATTCTAGATCTCTTTGGTGTATCAGCACTGTTCATTTGTCAGGCTACACTGTCCAGTAAATATTTAGTACCCTGCAGTATGGACTCAATACAATTTAGTTCATGAAACATCCTTCAGGAGCCAACAGATAGGACACTGCATCAGGATGTTTCTTACTCCATTTGAAGCAGTTCAGTGGTTGCATTTGACTACAATAAGAAATAAGCCAAAACCCAACCAAAGAAAAAAACCCAACAACAAAAAAAACAACCCACAAAAAAACCCACAAACCAACCAAAGGCTAAAAAACTCTACACCCATTTATCTGTAATAGGGCTTTTCATTTTTATGCAGAAGCTGCCACTGTTTTATGCTACACAAAAAATTGGGATTTTCTTTGAGATCCTTGGAAATTGTATTTTGAATTCATGTGAAATTCTCAATAAAATAAAATCTGCAGTCTATTTTTTTTCATTGTGGAAACTTGCAGTGCTCTTAAATAAATCCAGACTATTCCCTTATAACAACAGAGGTTCTGACCCAATGCAAAATAAAAGTTAAAGCCCTTACATTGCAATAGACTCATAGGTGAGAAACATGTGGTGTTTCATGTGGAATATTTTGCTGGGAGTCACTTATGCACAGGTTTAACTGGGCATATATCTCAAAATAGTTCTATCTTTTATTACCTTTTGATTGATAATCTGTAGACATTCTTTTATGTATTGGAATAGGGCAACATTGTAGAGTGTGCTGTGATATATCCTCTGCTTTGATGACATGAAAATGTGCCTCTCACCAGTCAGACCCAATTAACCCAGCTGCTGCCCTGAATCATGAGTTGTACACAGGAAAGACACAGTAGAGGAGGGTTTTGGCACAAGGGTGTATTACAGAGGTAATCATTAGGAACCAAACCACTGGAATAAAGGATTTGGCAATGAGTGATTGAGACACTGGAGAATGAAGAAAAGGGAGTTATGCTGGAATGAAGGATGTGGGAGTGGTGGTCAGTGGGAAGACAGAGGAAGTGACAGGTTTCTGGGGGGACATGGGCAGTGCTGCCCAAGCTCCCTGTCCCCCATTCAGCTCTGCCTTTCCATTGCTCACTGGCAACAGGGAACAGCAGGGGCAGTGGAAAGCTCTTCTGATGCGGCTCCTGCTGGTGTTTTTCCCTAGCAATTAACCAAGAAGGAGAGCCCAAAGGAAGGAGGACATGTAGCTGCAAAGGAGGGAAAGGGTGCAGCACAACCCTTTTTTGCTCCATGCCTCTACTCAGCTCTGCCCATGCACCCCAGTCTGGGGACTGGTGCAACACAACGTCCATTGCTTAAGAAATGTGCATGAGAACATGGTTGTCATTTCAATGTTCACTGGTTTATTGCAACTTTCCCAAATAACTATCAGCAGTGAGTAAAGCTAATAAAAAAGATAGTGTTGGTTAGACTGCCTGTACTTAACTTTTATCACATTTGTGTTGAGAAAGAGAAGTTAATTTCTTAAATTATTCTGAGAGAGATTGAATGGTCATAGAGCCAAAGAAAATTTGTTAACTTTGCTGTATCCCTAAATATCCCTACACTTGCCTTTGCATATCTGTAAAACACCGTTGTACTCACACTGCTGAAACTTGCTTTTGGACACACAGTTTTGTTAACAGATTTGAAAAATAGTGATACACACCCATTTTTCTCATTAGAAAAGTCAAAGGATTTTTTTTTCTTTTTCTGTATATGATTGGTAATCTTCATAGCTTTATACTGACCACTCAAAGCAACAAAGCAATTAAAGCATAGTTTACTTAACAGAAGTACCTTAAGTAACTTAACATCAGGTATATTGGATAGTGAAACACACTGTAGTAACTAAAATTAGGCATAACACATTTTTTGTCTCTGTTATCATTAATTTAACAACTTTCTCATTGGAATTCTGTAGGTCAATAGTATAATAGTAAAATCACAATGATAATGCAGTAGGCATACATGATATTTGATATAATCACAGGAAAATCAATTGAACCAAATGTTCTTCTTGTCTTCATGGCATCTTCTTGGATTTATGTTTCTGTGTCTCATTCCCAGGTTTGGAGATGGTTATTCTGTCAAGGTTTGGCTTAGCAAAGAAATAAGTTATGGAAGAATGATTTTGGATTGTCTACAACTGCACTTTCCCGGAACACGGTTTAAGGTACAGCTAAAACTCCTTGTTGTAGTATATGGCAGGATTAATTTGGGGCTGGTAAGAACAATATGTACATGTTTGGATATTTACACGTTTGGATATAAAGTACATATAAATATCCTTTTTATTTTTCTATTAGGCATTTCATAAAAATTGGACTTGTGATGCCATACAGGCATTTAGGCAACATAAATAGAAAGGCCTTTTCTCTGAGTGGAAATTTCCTTTTGCTTTTATTATTGATGAAGTTGAACTCAAATTTGTATTCACCTGAAGTAGGACTATAGTGTACTCACTGAGAGTATTTGCTTTGATTACTTTCTGATAAGGTCCAGAGTTGATAAGTCTCAGCCTTTACTGAGATTCTTTGATTTAATACAAAGCCTTATAAAAGACATGTAGCAATTACATTTCCATAAATACTCTCAAAGTCTTTAACTGTGCTTAGGAAAAGAATCATGAAAAGCAATATCTATCTTAGATATGAACATCTTTGTGTATATGTTTATGAGTCTGTATTGAGCTCAGACAGCTGTGTGTCTGTATATGCTCAGCCTTTTCCCAGACTGCATCGTAGCAGCACTAGTCTGTTGGATTAAAATTTCCCTAAAGTTTTATTTCTTTTATGAGATTAACAAGCTGTCACTTCAGAATACACACAAAATCTGTGCTCTCAGTATGAACTGTTCTTTGTGCTATGAATGTAGACAAAATATGTTCTCTTTTAAAAGCTCGTATTTTCCATATTAATCTGCAATGAGAGCCTACTGAAGTTAGACTGATTATAAGCAAGTGCAGCTTCATCACAATGTGCATTCACTTTTATCTGGTTTTATAATCTTTGCTTGTTTTCAGGGGCAACATCTTAATCTGCTCGAATACCACGTACCACAAAGTCAG
>NW_008238983.1:12181688-12185597 GCF_000691975.1 Corvus brachyrhynchos
AGTCCTAGAGAATAACAAAGCTTTTCTCCAAATCAAACACTACTCCATTAGCCAAACCACATTAGAGCAGGTATTTTATTAATTTTCTTTGTTTTATTCCTAGCCCCCATACTTTCTCAGCCACTATGCCTTTTTTTTGTTGTTGTCTAAACGTGCTGTGTATTATGTTTATTGATGTAGTAGAATACTCTACCATTTGCTGAGCCACCTGAATATATGCAATACTCCAGCAGTTCCAGGCCATCTCAGGTCACACAGTAATTCCATGTCTCACACTGCTTTTATACTGGAGGTGAGCTAGTAAAAGCATCACAGCAAGCCACACACTTGTAGTGTGCACAAGCATAATCTGTGCTTAGATGCATCTGGTTGGATGACAAGGAGGGACTGTGAACTGCCACCTCCACAATCCAAAAGCTGGGATCTTACTAATGTCCTTGAACAGGCTGAACCAGTCTCTGTAAATAGTGGTAAACTTTAGACTTTCAGAACATTTTCCTTTGAGAATTTTAAGTGCACAGACAGAAGAGATCTGACTGCTAAAGACCATGAAATCCTATTGTGAGAAAAGGAAGAACACATTGATGGCAAGCATGGGATTTCTGGGTGATCGTGATGTGTTACAGCATCTTCATATGCAACTGCTTGTTATTCATTCTGCAAACTGAGAGTTACATCTAGTCAAAATATTAATTTTGTATGATTGATGGTGTGAACTTGTTCCTTTTTCCCATGTGCAAATCATTATTGAAGTATTCTCCTCTGAGCTGGACTACTAACTACTTGCAAATGATCTATTCACTGAATGACTGCATGTAAGATAATTTCAGCCTATTTCTTCAGGCATTGTTCACTCAGGTTTACTTTGTCTCCATTTTTCACAGTGATGCATCACCTCAGACACCTACCACTGCTTCTTCTCCCTGACTGTCAGTCAGTTTTAAACAGGAAAATAGTTCTTCACAGTAACAAACACACTTATAATGCACCCCAAGTTTGTTTGCACATGAAGAGGATCATTTGAATAAAGAAGAGCCTTTTTTCCCTCTACATTCCTTTCTGTCAAATAGTTGTGTGATTAAAACTGAAACAAGTATTTCTGTAGTAAGATCTGTGTTTAAAAAAAACCAAAAAAATTCAAGGAGGCACATTAGTTGTTGAATCAGAAGTATGCTTTCACCTTGAAACATTTGCACCCTCATCTGTGATATTTATTGGCAGAAACAACAGACTCAGATTCTTTAGGTGTGTCATTCAAAGACAATTAAAACCATTGTTTCCCATTTAATTGTGCATAAAATGTAATTTTCATATCTCAGTAACTCATTTTACCATAACTTTTATCATCTATCAACCCCTGTCTTAGCTGGAGAGGGCAAGAGGGATTATGTCTAGAATTTGTAAAACAGGTTTTTAGAGGGCTTCCCTCAACATGTGTTATTAATTATTTTGTCAAAAAAGCTTAGAAGAGCAGCTAAAAAATATCATCACCTATATCACCAAAGTCTGGATTCAAGTACTGTTGTTTTGAAAATTCTACTTTTTATCATTTCTTACAGGTATTCATTAATTTTGCTACCCAACAACAAAGAGTCTCGCATTCTTCACAAGGATCTCCTGTTGTTCATCATGATCATGTCCCAGTCTAGGCTCAGAATGGGATACAGCTTCAACATAACACCTGTGTGTGTGTGTGAGTTTGATCATATATACACACAAGTTACATTCAATAACTTTTCAAATGTGAACAATTCGTGTGTAAGAAACAAATAGTAGAAGCAGAGGTGAGTAGTCCTCTGTAGGCTAGAAGGAATGGTACTAGCTCTTGTTTAAGCAAGAAACTGATTATATGCAGACCAAAAATCTGCCAAAAATAATCCTTTCTTAATGTAACTGAAATTTAAAAATACAAATGGTCTAATTAATGTAGGAAAAAAAAAGGCTGATCTGAAATGTCCGTGCATAGTAGATTTTTTTTTGGTGGTGGCTCTGCATTCATTTGACTATAGTACTTTCTTGCATGCACACTTAATATCTAATTTTTACATGATAAGGCAAGAAAAAACAATTGAATGGTAGCAATAGCTTGACTATCACCCAATATTTTTATTTAATCACACAAATTGAGAGCCTTTCAACTTCCCTGTTAATTCAGTTCTGTGTTATGACAAGCTAAATTAGCCTTTTTATTGCATAAAGAATGCACTGTATTCCATAAGGCCTTATGCTAAAGAGGTTATTAGTGTACTAACTTAGTCTGCCTCCCAGTTATCTTAAGTAAATTTAACAAGTTTCCATAAATCATACTTGACAATGATCTTTCCCCTAAGCCTGCGGATTGCTGCTGGAAGTATTCTGAAGTACCTTTTTAATGACCTATTTTGTTTTTCTCATCTTTTTGTTTCCTTTTCATTCAAAAAGAATGACAAAATGCTGTTTAATGGGAATGTTAAAGGAAAAGAAGGTAAACTTTCAGAGAGTGACCAATAAACTTCTCAATAAATATGTATTATGTTAGATACTTCAGACAAGGCCACAGTTTTCAGCCTGTACTTGTGTAAAATAAGTATAGGCTGAATATGAAAATTTAATGAATAAAAAGTCCTTGCATATTGTGCCTGGAGAAAAAAAAGTATGACTCCTTTTTTTAGTAAGTGACTGTCTCATCCAAAACAAGTCTTTGAAACTCTTATGATATTAGCTCATGCCACTTTTATTGGACTATGCTGTCAAATAACAAACTGTAGAACCAGTGACTTAGAAGTTAATTGCTGCAATATGATTTTGGGTGGTCAGGGGAGAGGGAAGTTCACTTGGAGATGGAAGAATTTGATTTTAAATGGCCAATGTTGCAGTGCTGATGCTGTAATTCCCTTCTGTACAATGATGAAATATTAAAAAATATATATTTGTGTTTTAGGCTTTGCAAGCTGACTCAAAAGACTGTTTATTGAGGCTTGATTTGTTCATGTTACTTTGGCCCATTATGCTTTTTTGAAAATCAGGATTTCAGGTTGCCTATTTCTATGAAGATGAAATTAAGTCCTTGAAAAATAAATAAAACCCTGAAGATTTACAAGCTTTTTCTGCATGTACATATGGGTCAGAGTGAGTGAGCTTATGAAAGTGCTTTATCATGAGAATGGCTTGGTATATACAGCCTGCTGCATAATATCAGAACTCTGCCAAGCTACTGAAGATCCAAAGCACCTCGGAACCATTAAATCCCAACAGCCACCACCCTGGTAGAAATGCCACAGCACAATGGGATGTCCATATTTGATGTCAAAACAGTTATCTTTAATTTCTGCATGAGGCTAGGAGTGGAAGGTTTCTAAGGTCCCCAATTAGAACAAAAAAAGGTCAATTTTACAAAGCAGGGTGTGAAAGAAGTAGGGGACATGAAGGAAAAAAGAAGGCAGAGGCAGGAAACTTGGGCAGATACAGAAGTAAGCCATAATTGAAGTATCCTGCTTAATTACACCACCTCAGGATGGAAGAAACTGAGCGTTCAAGGAGCAGCCAAGGATCTCTGAGTCATAGTCTGAAACCACTCCACTGAAGAACATTTCTGTAGCTCTTACTCAGCTGAAAAACGATAGAAGGGAAGGTGTGGCAGTCATGTGCACAGTAGATTTTATTTTTGTGGTGGCTCTGCAAAGGGCTTCAGGCTTTTTTTTTTTATTTTTTGCTGGTATGGCTACACCTGTAGATTGCTGATATTATGACTGATTGATTTTCTTTGGGTTTTGTTTTGTTTTTATAAACTAATATCTCTGTCTCAACCCTCACAAGTCCTTAAAAAAATGTAATGTACTCAAGGAAATTTAGGAATTTTGCAAAGGCGATGGTGCCAGTCCTTGCAGTGTGAGGCAGTTGAGCCAAAAGGTGTGATTTGTATGAAATTGT
>NW_008238983.1:12185609-12192895 GCF_000691975.1 Corvus brachyrhynchos
GCTGGGGAAGGGTGTCAGGCAGTTGAATTAATAAAACAATCCTGTGGTTTGCTTTGACCAAGGGAAACATAAAAGCATACACGACTCACTGTGGTGAGACTGAAAAATGGTAGCCTAGCTGAATGCTCAGATAGGGGAGCTTCTTCAAAGCTTGGCTGTGTAAGACTAATTAAATGTCACTTTTTTCTGATTAAAATATGAAAGATTATGTTAGTTTAATAGATGAATACAGTAAATAAGGTTTGCTTCAGATTGATGGTTGAGTAAATTCAGTTAACAGTGTTTTTCTTTTTTTAAATTACTTCATATGCATCTCAGGAGACCCAATTTAATTCAGGCAAGTAGCAAACAACGTCTGTCTACCAATCCTTTATGGGTGAAGAAGGTCAAAATCTAATTGAGTGCCAGTGTACCAGGTTCTGTCTCAGAGGATATTTTCCCTTTCTTTAACTTGTGGCATTCCTAAAGTATGCAAGTTTCAACAAAAGTATTTTGAAGATTTTTGTTTCATTTATTTATTTATTTATCAAAATAAATCACTAAACTAGTGTTGCAGGATCCCCACTGCAGGAGCAACTAGGAGTCTGGACAGAAAAGGTCAATTATACATTCATGATGAAAGAATCCTTGAATTCGTAATTAGTGGAGAAATATCTCTTCTTTTAACACCTCTGGATTCGGAATCAAACACAGCTGAGGATTTTAAACAATACCTCTCTTGTGTGATTCTTGTTAGAAAAATTTCACTTTATTTCAGCTGGAAATTTCTCTGACTATGAAAGTAAGCCCTTTACCCTGAATGATAAACTAGAATTAAGCTCAAAATTACAAAATTGACTGAATATCTGAAATACTCAACACTAAAGCTGGGGAGATGATATTCATACTTTTAAGGGACTATTCCACAGCCTAAGTCAAAAGAAGGGCTTTGGCCATCCTTTGAGCAGATTGTTTCAGGCCCTCTTTTAATTTTTACACAGTAATAGAATGATGTGACCTAAAATAAACACTAAGAGTGAACTTTAAACTAAAGTATCACATTGTGATACTTTGGTTTAAAGTTCACTCTTAGTGTTTGGGGTGGAGTGGTGTTAGTAGTACTGGACAGAATGGCAAAACTCACAAAGTGTCACTTTGAATATGGCTCCATATTAAATTTCTGTACGGATTTTTCTTCTGGAAAGAACTTATTTCTCTAGTTTGGTTCAGTCGTGACCAGAGATGATAAATTTTGTCCAGGGTAGTGCAAGACGTATAATATGATTTTCAGCAGAGGAATTGGGAATTGGGCCTTTTGAGCTTGCTTGTCCTTGTGAAATTTGAATGACTGGGGTCTAAAATCACATAAATTTGGAAGCTGAATCTGACTCTTACTGGAACTGCCCAACTCCTAGATCTGTCTAAAACCAATTTAGGTAAGAATATTGCTTTCCTGGTCTTTTCCTAGTAAATAGTAAAGCTGACACTTTCTTTGATTCAGTTTAATATGATCTAATCTTTTTATGTCAGCACTTTCAATTTTTCTTTCTTAAGAATAGGGAGATCAAAGCTAGCAGCAAAAAGATCTTTCTTGAAATGATTGAGAGCTGACTAGCTCAGACCTACAACAGCTAAAGAGAAAATGTTTCCTGAGTTGTGTATTAGATCCTTACATTACAGGTAGAACTGATGGTGTTGCAGGTGCGATAGGAGTGGGAAGCAGGTACTGAGCAGAAATCACAGCTGTCTCATTCTTGCACAGAAAGCAGCAATCTGCTGCTATCCACGGGCCAGGTACTGCTGAATGTTTTAGCAGATGAATCCTCCATGCTGAAAAATGATACGGATCACTGAAAGAAATCAAAGCATCTTTCTTCGTTATTAAATTTTTCTATCACACTGTAATATTGTTCCAGTAGTGCCTTCATGCTTATTGTTACATGGAACTATGTTCTGGGATAAATTCTGGCTCCTTTCACAATGGCCCTGTAAAAGCCATGATCAGAGTCTGCACTGTAGAGGTGTATGCACATCTTTAGCTTATGGTAAAGGTTCATATCTGCTTTCTACTATATACAAATGGAGAAAAAGGGAAATATAAGCTATAGAACCAAAAGTCGATAGGTGAGATTTCCATGTGCAACTGATTTATTCTGATGCCTGAGGTGGCCACCTAAAACACAGAGAATAGACAAGAGTAAGAGAATAAAAGTAGGTATTTATTTGAAAAGCCTTCAAAGGTACACCCTGGGCAGTCAAAAGGCTATATTCAAGATGGACCCTAGATCCTGGGTTCTTCACACTTTTATAAGTTTGGTTCATTTGCATATCAGGATTAATTCTCCAATTATAACCTCTGTTTATGATGTAATTACCCCAAGTTTGCCCCCCCTTCAGAGGCTTTTAGTTTACACGTTTTGGGGCTTGGTGTCCTTGATGTGGAAACCTAGAGAGGCTTGTTATGTCTAACCAGCATGAGAGAACAGCAGCTAACAGGCCACAAGAAACTTCAGAGTTACACACTAGGCAGTACAGGATTTGAAAAATATAAAAGTTGAAACCTAAGGCATCAATTCCAGCTACAGAACATCATACATACATAATTTTGCTGCCTGTGCGTGCCATGGGCAAGTTGAAGAAGTGCCTTGGGATTAACTGGCTATGAGGCGCCCAGCAGAAAAAGGTGGGATCCTCTAACGTGCAGTGATGTAAGGTAAGATCAAACGGGAGTCCTTTCACCCTCTTATTGTACAATAAATGCTGGCTAATAGCAAAGTGTAGTCCATAATTCAAGAAAAGTATCAGAAACACTTTCATCCTTATCTTGTGCTGAAACAGACAAATGCAAACTTTATTCTGTATATCATTTTTATACCACTCTTAATTCCTGTTCTACTTACCTTCTTATATGCAAGAACCAGACCCCCAAAAAACCTCAGTGCTTCCCTCAGACTAAAATATTTTGAAATGTGATTCACCTTCCACAAAATGTGAAAGCTTGTGGCATTTTTTTTTTTACCTTAGATTTTATTGAGAACTGGTTCTTAAGACTTTAATAATTATAGCTGAAGATGTGAGTGAAGGAGCATGTGACATTTATGCCGAATCAAATGGAATATGCATGTAATGTTCTAGCTGAGAAGTTGTAGTCATCTGATACTTTGTAGCTAATGATAATTGTCTAATAAGAAGAACCTGAAATTGTTTTCTTAGAAGTCTGTTATTATAAATAATTCTGCTAGCAATGTGTGAATACAAAATAGATTGAATCTAGCTAAGAGAGTATTCTCAGTATGTGAAAGGTAAGAATCAAGGTCATACACAGCATGTTGAAGTGTTGTGTTGTTGGGGTTTATTTTCCCTTTCAGTGTTAACTATGTGATTAGAAGTGGCACTTGTCAGTGGCCAACTACCCTCTGAAAATGTTTATTTATGGCCCAGAGCTGAGGCTGTTTACATTCTGGTCATTTAGTAGTCTCTTTTTCTTTTTTACTACCTGCATGTTTTAGATGAACTGGTAATAAAAGTTAATGCATAAAATTATAGAAGCCTTTGCAAGCTGTGCAATTAAAAATAGATTTTCTGGATGTCCAGCAACTGGGTAACATCGAAGTATTTAAGTATTTCTATATAAAAAATGTTTAGTAAATTTTGAAAATAGCCCTTGCGGAAATGTTTTAAAAATTATTGAGTTGTTCTTTGCACGTACTATATAGGCTTCTACCTTAAATCTAAGTGCAAATAAAGGTGTCCATAATTATGTGTTTCTAATTGTGAGATGGATAGATTTAGCTTTAACCCACAACCTTCAGCTGAGAATAGCAGGACCACTGAAGATCTACTCTGTGTCTGAACTCAGGGATGGAGACTGACAGCAGACTCTGTGACTCTGCACCTGAAGGGTGCATGTCTCTGCAAAGTGTGAAGAGCCCTCTTTTTAACCACTTCAAGGTATTGACTGCAGGAAGAACTGAAAAGCTTCTTGTTGAGAGCCTTGCTCCCTTATGAATACCTGTGGCTGCACATATATAGATGTAGCAGAGAAACTGCCATAAATTTTCAGGAAGGACAAGATTTTGTCTGGACCAAGGTTGCATTTACTAGGACTTTGCTCAAGATTATTCTTTTAGTAGACTTTAGTATTCTTCTTAGTTATCAATCAGTGTTTTCAGGCTTTGGCTTTTACCCCATGCTGTCAAGTGACAGCTGACTTCATTTTTTCGTACTATGTGTTACACAGGTCTTTAAATAGACCCCAGCTGAAATAGTCTCAGCATCTGAGGAAAATGTTTGCCTTGGTAGATGTTTTCCCTTTTGCTCACTATATTGGTTACCAGATCCTGGATGTGAAAAGCTTCCCCAAAATTGTCACTTTAGGGAGTACTGAAGAGCTGGGAATTTTTCTGTTTCACTTCTGCTAAATCATCAGAGCATTTTCTCTAAATAAATAAATAAACTCTCAGAGGGTTCAAAGATACTGATGATGTCTTGCTTATATCCTGCTCAGCATCAGATCTCACACTTGCTCTTATCTGGCATCTTAGAATCATAGAATGGTTTGGAAGGGACCTTAAATATCATCTAGCTCCAACCCCCTGCCATGGACAGGGACACCTTCCACTAGACCAGGTGCCTCAGAGCCCCATCCAACCTAGCCTTGAACACCTGCTGGGATGGGGCATCCATGGCTTCTTTGGGCAACCTCTTCCAGTGCCTCACCACCTTCACAGAAAAGAATTTCTTCCTAATACCTAATCTAAACCTATTCTTTCAGTCTGAAACCATTCCCTCTTGGCCATCATTACAGTTCCTGATGAAGAGCAGACCTTTGTAGGCCCCTTGTAGGGCTCCTTCAGATACTGGAAGGTTTCTATGAGGTCTCCACACACTTTTTCTCCAGGCTGAAGAGCCACAACTTTCTCAGCCCATCTTTGTAGGGGAGATTCTCTAGTCCTCTTATCAACTTTGTTGGTGTCCTCTAGACTTGCTTCAACAGTTCCATGTCTTCCATCAGAAGGTGCATCAGTAGGTGCCAGGTGAAAAACACCAAGTTCAGGAAGACCTTATAGAAAATAGACATTTCTGTACCATTTCCAAAAATATGTGTATGAGGGTCTATGTATTAAAGAATGTTTCCTAGCAGCTGTGTTCACAAGAACAGCAACTGTTTAAAACATTAGATAATAATCAAGAAGGCAATTTTTGAGTCTATTTGAGCCAACATTCGATATTCAAGGGTGGGAATGAGATTTTCTCTATGTGCCTAATCAGTACTGGGGTTCGAACACGCTTCTTCAATAATTGCAGAAAGTTATGGAGGGCTTTTTGGTAACTAATTTTCATTGTCTCTACAAATTAGAGTTTTATTTGGTTTCATGGGCTAGGGAAAAATATCAGCTTGGCTGCCAGTCTTTCTTCATGTCATTTTGAAAGTGGTGAAAAATGTGGATGTCTCACAGAGAGGTTCTTGTTGACACGATCAAGGTTCCCAATAGTAAAAGAGTCTCAAAATAAATGGTCAGGTTTTAGGGCTTTTTCAATGAGTCCAAACAGTGTTGGGATATCTATACAATTATTTTTTTCTGTTCAATTTTTTAATCTTCTGATACTGGTATAGGTGGGGCTGCAGTTGCCAGTCTGACTGGTGTCCTCAGGTCCAGTCTTTCCTTTTGAACTGAATGGGGCATGGAGACATGTACAGAATGCTGCAAGGTGACCCCAGTTGCTGAAGTTCCTGCCTCTGTTGCCATGGAGCATATAAAACGGTTATGACACTGATTTAGATCACAGTAATATAAAGTGACATAAAAGCAAATAGTACATTTACATGTTGCCCTTTGGCATTAATGAAGCCCAGAATGGGTGCAGCAGTCCAAGTCAATTATGTTACGAAGGTAAAGTTGGATGGCAAGAACCATCTCAAAGACAATACCTGCCCAGAAAAGCCACTATGCTAGGTGTAAAATTTTCGTCAAACATATTGTATTCTATTTTCTTGCCAAAACACAATAAAACAAAATATATGACATATTATGCAATAAGTAAAAGGAAATATATTTTAATCAGATATGAATAACAGATTAGAAGAATTTTAAATTCACTTTTATCTTGCTTTGATCTGAAACCAAACTCTGAGCAGCCAGAAACATTAAAGACTTGGAGGAAACAAGGATGACTCATTTTCTCGATTCACATTGAATTGATTTTCTAAAGAAAAGGAGTATGACTTTGAATTATGTGGACCATTTAAAATGTTTTGAGCTGATTTCTCAAAAAGTACACCTGTGCATCTGTCATTGTATCAGCATTAGATATGTAGCTAAAACTTTTTCCAGTATTTATTGTTAAGTTATAGTTTTTCCTTCTACATAGCAGTTGGCATAAGTCTTCCTTCAAAGACTTAGGTACATAGCATAACGAAGGAGACAGAACTTCAATTTGAAGTCATGCAAGTAAAAAAAATGTTGGCCTCTTGATCTGTCATTAAAGAATATGACAGTTGATTCAACATTGAAACTTGAAATAATATTTACATATTAAGACCACTGTTGTCTATGGCAAGCTTGACACAGTAATTTGTAGATATAAAAAAAAAGAAGAAAAGGCTTTATTTTAATATTCTTCTGATCCGTGATATTCCTGTGTGTAGCAAAAGTAGCTTAAAAAATGTCTTTGAAAACTATGAGAAGCAAGGGCTTTGCTCTTCCCCGTCTCAAATTTGCACAGTGGCAGGAGGATTGTGCTGGTGCAGCAGAAGATTTTGTCTCATTATGCTTTATTGCCATGGGGATGTTTCTAGCTTGCCACTGGCAAAACTCAGACTGGAAAAACTAGAAGTACTAGTTTTCTAGGCTCTGCCCATGTTTGGATCACAGAATGATATTTTCCACAGTAGATTCTGAAGATGCCTATACTGTAAGTACTTCTACTCCTCAGGAAGCTAATTAACACTGTCTTGTCTTGCTAACTTGGCATTTCAGACATGAACTTGTTCCACTGAGGTGCCTGGGAGCAGCATTGTCTTAGGCTAGTTGCAGTTGTGGGCGGTAAGCGTGTTGAGCTGTGTTCATGTTTCAGATCAAAGCTTTTTAGCTTCTCTTTAAAATTAAAAAAAAAAAAAAAAGTTGAACTTCTTAAAATGTATGTCATGGTTTAGCAAGCATAGTCCCGGAAGTGATGTTCTTGCAAAGGAGTGCTTACAGCTTCCTCTGTGACCTCACAGAACCTATCAGTGGCCAGTTTGAATATGGACAATTCTTTAAGCCACTTAAAATTGTGACCGCCTCTGTGATCCACACTTAAGAATA
>NW_008238983.1:12193493-12208372 GCF_000691975.1 Corvus brachyrhynchos
CCTTAAAATTGTACCCCAAAAACCTTCAAGAGTGGACCCTCGAAAGCAGTTGTGGCAAAAGCTGCAAGGTGGGGGGGAAGGGACTCACATGTGAGCAGAGAACCAGCCCAGGCAGCTGTCTTGTTGTGATAATGTTTTCATAGCATGGACAAGAGAGACTCCTCTTCCTAAATGGACTGAACAAGGTTATTATGGAAGTGGTAAACAGACTGAACATCTCAAGGGTTGTCTTTTTACATTGTCAGTGAGAGAAGGGAGAAAGGTGGGGGCGGGGGGGGGGGGGAGAAGTGTTCTGAAGGTGTGGTATGATTTTTTTTTCTTCTTTTAGGTCTGTTAATAAACTTCTTTCTATTCTTTCAAGTTTGGTGCCTGCTTTGCATTTCTCCTAATTCTTATCTCACAGAAGGTAAACAGTAATGAGCATTTTGGGCCAAACCACTACACAGAATTGGTGTTTCTGCCTGGTTACAAACCAAACCCGCTACAATGTAGAAGCAGTGGTGTTTGGAGAGTAATATGAATTTGCTACCTGCTGTGCTGTGCAAATGTAGCAGTGCTGCTTCTCATGTATAATCAAGTAGTTCAGGCTTGTTGCCCTCTCTAGCAGGCTGTAGGGTGGCAAATGTTAATGGTGACAGCTAGTGGAGATTGGCTTTTCCTTTAAGCTTAGAAACTTGCTTAACTTGTTTGCTCAAAGTTGAGAGTGGCTAGCTTTACGGCTCTGCACCATGATGCAGACAAGTTACTAAGTACAACATGCAGACACATTTTTTTCTTTGGTAATAGGTATGTTTAATTGATGATCGCAACTTGGGTCTATGCCATCAATGTCAAAAAATGTTCAAAAGCAGTTGTAGTGATGTGCATATTTGTAGTTCTTGTTTCAAATCTGAATATTGCTTTGTCTGCAAAAGGTAAATCACAATAATCTGAGCAATGGGAAGGACCTTACAAAAATTTGGATTATGTAGCAGCATGCCAAGTGAAGGTTTACATTTCAAATTATTGCCATAATAAATTCAGTCTTGGTCCTTTCCTATCAAGTTGATTTGGTTGCTTGTGATGGGAAAGGAAATAATGAGGAAAACATTCTCATTACTACCATGAAAAATTGTGCAGGGTTTCTTGGAGCACTAGAGGGAGCAAGAAGGTAAAAGTTCTCAAAAGAGCAACTGCTTACTTGGAGGTTGAATCCTTAGAGAAGTTTACCCTACCATGCAGGTAAATAAAACTATAACACCATTAAAAATCCTTCAACAAAAAGCAAACCATAACCGAAACTGAAGTGATATCTTACATTGGTTTTAGTTTTGTTTGTTTGTAGTATTTTTATTGTTATTGTTTTCCCCCCCACATACACACACCAACAGCATTCTTCTCATTCCTCCCCGCCCCCCCTATCCCCCCATTTTGTTTATTGTTTTGAGGGGATGCTTTTGTTTTCATGTCTCTGAATGCTGAATGTGTGTTGATCTATGCTACTGCTAAGGGCTGGCTCTGATGGAATCAGAAGTCCTTGTTTCTCCTCATCAGAGACCCCTTTAGGCAAATGTTAACCTGCCAAGAGCATGTGCATTCCAAGGAGGATTTGCAAATGAACTAGTTGTTTTCCATGAACAATATTTCCTGACCTAAATCTTTCTGTCCTAAGGAAAAAAAAAGAAAAAGAAAAAAAGAAATGGTATGCAATAAGTGCTATTGCAGATGAGAGAATATTTTCCCTAGTGTTCCCCTTGCCCACTCACATTAACTATTTCTAGAAAAAAATAATAAATTCTGGTGAGCGCAGCATTTCATTGTGATTATTCACAGAACTGACCCTGAGCCTATAAATAGATGCTTTACCCAAGTGGATTGGCCCACTTGCATGTTCTTCTCAATTACAATCTGCCAGTAGCTTTGGAAAGTCAAAGACATTTGGGGGAATATTCTCATCTTAGTGTGTTGGATATTACTGGCTGACTCCTCCTGGGATTTGTGAACAACATTGCCAGTACAATGAATTTTAAATACAATTCTACAGTGCTGAAAAAGCCTGTTTTTCATGTGGCACCACAAGCATCATGGTGGTAAATAATTTAAATGCTCTCTTTCCTGTTCCCCTTTGTGTTTCTAAGAAACTTTAAGCACCGTTTTGGATAAATGAAAAGCAGAGTAAGTTTGAAGATGCTTGGTCTAGGACATCTGCCAACTCATGCACAGTCTGAGGGCAGTGTGAGGTGACACCTGCCCCTAAGGCTTCGGGGGAGCTGTGGATGGGCAGGTGGCTGCAGCCCTAGCTAGTGGAATACTCTTAGAGGCAGACTGTGTGTAGCAGGAGGTTCTCAGTACAGAAAGCTGGACTTCTTTCCCTCCCAACTTGCTGAGAGATGCTTTGTTTGCACTTCATAACACTGTAAGCAAGAAGAAACTCACTGACTGCTTTCTTTCCATCTGGTTTATTTACACAGGTGTAGCTACTTCAAGACTTCCATGGTGACTGTGTTGGCCCTTGCCTTGCAGTATTTCTGCTAAATATACCGTCAGGGAGCAGTGGCACCTCCCACCCACAAGTACAATGGTGGCATGACAAACCAGTGTGCAGTGAGATGTGAAGCTTTCTTTAATAGTTCCCTGTTGTATGCAAAGAAGTGCCAACCCTTTGTATACAATTCAGTTATTTATTGATTGTATTTACTGATATCTTTGTTACACCCCAGTTTTCTTTGCTGTTGTTGATACAGTAAACAAAAGTCAGTCAATTTATACCAGTTCTCTGATTTTACTGTAACTCACCCTATGATGGGGTGAAGCAGTGATATACTGAATAGGGTGCAGGCATGTGCTCAGTGACTCCTGGTGCAGAGAGAGAGAGATGCTGTACTGACAGGATCATCCCTGTAAACAGAGTTCTTCCCTTGAACTGGAAATTCAGTCTACAGGACTTTTCCTGATACCCAAACTTCTGGTGGACATCCTTAAGAACTTTCCTCTACCAGAACTTCAATATTTATTGCTTAGTATCCTTACTTATGAAAACAAAACTTTATTCCAAAATCAAATCTGAGGTATCTGTGGCAGGTTAGGTGCCAAGAAGGCTTTTGAAGCCTAATTTGAGGCTTAAACTATTCTGGAATCAGGGTTGTTTGTCTGAGAAAGTAAGGCCAGAAAACTTACAGTTACTACTTATCTAAAGTGCATTACTCTTACCACTTAACAAAAGTTTTGTACAGAAGCATATTCCTCCTCAGTGTGGTCTAACAATAAAACACTGCCCCTAAAGATTAGTGTAGCATTGTGGTTTAGGAACAGGCTTCTCCAATTTAGTGTTGCCACTGAAGCCACTTTAAACAACGCACTGCTCACTCACTCTGCGCCATCCCTCTCACTTCACCCAGTCCCTCTGCTCCCTTGTGGAGGGCTGGAGAGGAAAACTGGGGGTACAAAAGGTGAAGATCATGGGTTGAGATAGGAACGATTTACTGGAAACAGAAATGAGATAAGAAAATGAACAGTAACAGCAACAATGCTCATGACAGAGTGTACAAGAAACTAAATATTATTGCTCACTTTGCAGAAACCCCTGACAGTACCTGACAGCTCCCTCTGCCATGCTGCCCTGACCCAAAAGCGACCCTTTCCCCCCTTCCTCGAAAATCAGTGAGGTAGTACAGAATACCCTCTGTGTCCTCGCCATGCACCTGTCTTGGCTACTGCAAAAATTAACCCTGTCCTGGCCAGAACCAGGACACAGTCACTACATATCCCAGTTTAGGAGAATATCCCTCCTGAAGACAGCACTGAAAGTAATATTCAACAATAATACTTAAATCTCTTGGAGATCAATGAGAATTTCATGCATGCCTGAAATTTAACATGTACCTCAAGTGTTTCAGCAAATGAGGAAGAGTTTAATCCATCTTTGGATGGTTATCTAGCTGGATGCCAGACTCCAGAGACATTAACTCCCATCCTTTGTCTCCTCCTCAAGACAAACTCTCTTCAGAGTAAGAGACCAAAGCTGTCCCAGGTTCACAGACTGTGGGATGGTTTGAGACTGTTCTGACCATGTTATCTGGCTTCTCTAGGTCAGAGCTCAACTTTCACCCCAAGTCCCCAGTAATTTTTTGAGTTAGAGAAGGCCGTAGGCTAAAGAAGCCATCTGAATGTCCCGTGATTAGGAGTGAAGGATCAGCCAAGCTGTTGAGCTCTCTCAATTTTGAATTATCTTCTGTGTTCAAATGACCAGCTTAACATAGACTCTGAATGTGTCTAACTTTTCTGCTGTTTTGTTTTTTTGCTGCCTTCCATTCTTTCACAAACTTGATGCAGCTAAGATGATAAGAATTTTCATTTGCAATATTTTTGGTTTCTCTTCCATTTTGTGAGGGATTCTGGAATTCCAGTAGGCAGCCTCTATAAATACTTGTATATTGTACATGTTTTTGCTATAAAATAGATCTTATCTTCCCTGCAGTTTTCCCAATAACACGATTGAAATCATTGGATGAGAAGCCTTAGATGAAATAGGTCTCAATATTTGTATATTATCCAGGGTAATAATGAATGGCTCCCTGCTTGAATATACATACAGACTCATACTTTTTTCAAAGCCAGACAATACATTTTCTTTATGTGTTTTCATTATAATTTTAATTACATATTTTTTTCATAAGTGCAGGGTTTTTAAAATTATATATTTCTTATACAGGAAAAAAAGAACTACATTTTACTTTCAGATGTTCTGATTATAAAAGAAAAACAGAATAGTTTTCAGTTATCCTGGTATGAACTCATAGCAGTTTCTAACTCTGGAGTAATTCTGCATTTACATAAAGCGGCAGATCGGAAAAATCTGAAAATAGAAGTTGTAAGAAGGAGAAATTTCTTTGTATTGAAAGTCATGGAAACTGGGAAAGTTGTCACGTTCACATGCCCTCAACCTATTGCCTCCCTACTTGGGCTAAGGAGCCACAGAAGCAGTAAGTGAGATGGATCTATTGGGTAAAATAACATCTGGGTTTTTGTAATCCTTTTATGTACTTACAGAGCAATGATTAAGTGAATGTGGCTTCTTAAAATTGTGCAGTGTTTTAACTCATCATATTGATATTCCAGATATGCTGCTGTTTTGATAATTGTGCATCTATTGTCAGAGACAGTCTTCTCTTGTATAAAAGCTGCAGGTGTTTAGCTCTTATTAAAATCAGGCAATACATCTGTGGTCAAAAAAGTACATGCTCAGTCTTTTTACCTCTACATGATACTGAAAAATGTTTTGCAACAAACTTCAAAGATCCAGCCCAGTGCCCCTTCTTCTGACTTATTGAAAGAGAAAAGAATAGCTCTTGATTTCTTTTATATGCATATAGGTAGCTGTAGATAGGGTTAGCTTAGTTCTGCTTGTATATTTGCTGTCAGAAGTAGTGCCTTTCTCAGGCAGTTGCTTACGACAAGCTGAAAAATGGATAGCTTTTTACTTAAGGAAGATCCTCGCTTTAACAAGGTAAGTATTCTAGGTGCTCTCTTGTTGTTTGAGGCAATAGCTGGGCATGGCTTTTAAAAATATTACTTTCCTTGCTGTCCCTCTTTGATATATGAAGGGAGTGAATGGAAGTGAGTGAGAGGCTGAGATGTTCAGCACCCTGGAGAGAGAGCACTGCTTCTCATTTGAAATGCAGAGCCCTTTCTGGTCAGCTCAGCTCATGGAAATTAAACATGTGGCTCATCTGTGCCAGTCCCAGGACAATGTGGGCTGCAGGGTTCACAAAGAGTCAAAAGCACATTTTGTCTGTGCAATACCCACAATATAAAGCATGAAACTACCTTGGCTTTCAGATGCTGCATCATCCATTACTGCAGGCTTGCACTATTTATCACAGAGAACAGTCAAGCTCTCGGGTTATTATTTGCATCATACTTTAGATATTTCATACACTTTTTTAACCTCTAAGCTCTGCCAGCATGCCCAAGTGGAATGAGATGTTCAAGGCCCAAGTGTAAATGCACATACCCCAGTGAAAACTTCTGCAAAGAGGGGGTGAAGTGTTTCAGCTGCACAAAGAATAGCTTTATCTCCCCAGCTGGACCTCTGAGTGAATCAGGTCTGGATGCTGTGTTTTTCCTGTAGCTATGAAGATTTGTAAGTGTAGGCAGGGATTTTGATATAGTACATTTATTTTTGCTGTTGTGTAATAGCCTATTATTTATCTAGAGCCAACACAACTCCTCAAAATTGCTGGTAATGTATATTATATTTTGTATTTGCTCTCTCTCATGATGGTACACTATACAATGGAAGCATTGATAAATATTCTGTAAACAATATGTACCAATTACCTTGACAATAAAAGGCAACTAGCAATTTTTCATGAACTCTGGTTTTGACATCAAGTAAGGCACAGTCTAAAGTTTTTTTACTAAAGAAAAACTTTCAATTCTAACAGGACTATGAGTGGGGTTTTTCCTCACTTCTGCTAAAGATTGCTGCTAATACCTTTGATCTGTTAATGCTCTTCCCAAAGTTCCTCAGCCTCATCAGGTTAAAATAACATAACATTTTAACCATCAGTGAAAAGCTTCAAATTTTGAGTTTACTATGATGATTGGAAATGAAAATGACAACCCAGAGTGTCAGTGGTTTTTCAAATACTTTCATGCATGATTTTAAAAGACAGTTTTCTCAAAAAAGAAGATGCCTGGAAACTTAAGTTTATAGTTGTTTGAAGGTAAAAGTTTGCTTTGCATTTAACTCATTAGCAGCCTGGCTGTGATTGAAAAAAGGATGTCTTTTATAAATTTGCAGAAAGGAAGTGATAGTATTGCTGCTTAAAAATAGCCTAAAGTCACATCAGTGTCCTTTGAATGTGATTTTGTGCTTATTTTTGCCATAGTTTGAAGTGGGCAGCCCTCCATTAGGAAGTGAAACCTAATGAAGTTTTGTTTCAGTGGTTTAGTAAAAAAAAATTGGAGTTCCCAATAGTCTTTCCTTTCCTCTCTCCAGTTATTCTAGCGTGAGTGGGAGTAGTTACATTGAAGGCATGAGTAACCAGGAGGGTAAATCCTTCCAGACTTATCACCCAGTATGTCAGCACAAACCTGAAACCCTTTGCTGCCCTCACTGACCAGTGGCAGTGCATTTGTACCTGCTACAATGAAATGTGGGACTTAATTAAAGCCAAACTGAGCATCTTGAATTTTGATGATCAAGTACATGCTCATGTATCAACTTGCTGCCTACAGACTGTACCCAGAAAGGGCTTTTCAGATGGGCTGGAGTGATGAATTTGATAATCACCCCCTGATGATGCTGACAAGGGTCACATTCTGAAGACATTAAATGTAACTATGGATTTCCGTCAACCTTAAAAAGGGTACAATGGCAGGGAATTCCTGGATTAGAAGACCAGATTCCTGTCTCTCCTCTTGTAAGCTTTCTCTGGCTCGCTACTGTAACTGTTAGGGATTTGCACAGTTAAGGGTTTTGGTGTATTTAGGCTTCAACAGGTATGAGGTATGAAGAATTCAGGTCTCCATAGGAGAGATGAATATGGACTTCCACTTACTTATTTTTGCGTGCCTGTGCTTAGAGTTTTAGTGATTAAAAAAATAACTTCATACCTTTAAAAGATGCATTGACCCCTCTGTTAAATAATTTGCAATAGTTATGGACAAGATTCTTTTTTGCAGTTCCAAATGTGAATTAGTTGGATAAAGGACATGAGCTGTTTCTTTGTTTTTATTATCTTTATTTCATAGAATAGAATTTCATCCTCATGGCCTAGATATGTCTTGAAACAAAAATACCTTCCTGGGATTAGCAGTGTTTTGAAAAACTTCTATAACATTGTGGAAATATTCAGATGGCTTAGTTGTCTCCAACTAAAACACCTGCATTCTGAGTACCTACATACTGCATCCAAGCACCTAACCTTTCTCTTCAAGTACACAGATCTGAGATTCTCAACTGTGCCAAAGTTACTTGACAATGTATGGTGTGGAAATCCCCCATGATTTTTTATTTTGCAACTGCTACCTGGCATCTGTGAAACTTTGCCATCTGTTTAAGACTTACGCTGTGTAGATGATGGAGGTATTTTTGCTGCACTCTAAAATCTTTGTCAAGGATATGATACTGAAATAATCAAGGAACAACTAAGTGAATGGTATTGGAACATGCAACTTAGAAAACACCCTGATCTCAGAGATGATTAAATGAACTATTTTACTTTTAAAAGAGCATTTTTGTTGTTATCATAAAAGAAAAGAAACCCTAGAAGTGCAATTCAAACTTTTTATAAGAGAAATTTTTTGATCATAATTTCAAGATAGAATAATTAAAAAAACTCAGAGATTATTTGAAGAAATGTGGAGTGGGAGCTTGAAAGAGCTTTCTGGAGTAAGTCATTATGATTTCAATTAAAAAAGTTATCTGTTTCTATAGTAAACAGAATATTGTGGAGTTTTTTATTAGGAGTTTGTATATGGAAGTGGTTTGAAAAGGATAAATAAACTTTTGAAAGACTAGAAATTAAACCATCCTGACATATCAAAGGGAAAATGCAGGATAATACCAAAAAAGATCCAATAACATGAAGATACTTGCAAGATATGAAATTGCTTTGCCTGTCAAAATGTTTTTCAAGTATCTTGCCTCCATTATGGGACAAGATCACTAAGAAAAGAATAATTTTCTATTCTCTGTGGAAAGTACCAATTCTGGCAGGCATGGAGGCACTTTCTTGTGTCCGTTTCAAGAGGGTTATTGCTGCTCTCTATGAACCAAGTATTTTAAGAGAGCTGGTGCTCACAATTCTATGAAGCCTGACTGATGCTGCATGAGTCCTTGCAGGGTTAAGTCTGATAGCATTGTCTGTCTGTCCTCCAGTGTGTGAGACAGACACAAGCAAGGATGACACCAAGGGCCATCCATTTGCTTGAGACCTTCACTGGCTCCAGCACTGTCCAGCTCTGCATGCAATGGGGCACATTAGGAAGATCATTGCCAACAGGTCAAGAGCGGTGAGCCTGCCCCTGTGAGGCCACATCTGGAGTGCTGTGTCCGGTTCTGGGTTTCTCAGTACAAGAGAGACAGAGAGCTCCCGGAGAGGGTCCAGCAGAGGACTGTAAAGATGAGTAGGGGACTGGGGCATTTCTTTTCTGAGGAGAGGCTGAGGGGACTTGAACTGTTCAGCCTCAAGAAGAGACAACTGACAGGGGGCCTCGCCAATGTCTGTAGGTATCAGAAGGGAGGGTGCCAAGAGGGTGGATCCAGGTTCTTTTCAGTGATGCCCACCAATGGGACAAGAGGCAATGGGCAGAAACTGATGCACAGTAAGTTCCACCTGAACATGAGGAAGAACTTCTTTCCTGTGCACTGAGCACTGGAACAGGTTGCCCAGAGAGTTTGGGAGTCTCCCTCACTGGAGATATTCAAGAACCATCTGGATACAATTCTGCTCCATGTGCTCTGGGACAACCGTTGCTGCTTGAGCAGCAAGGCTGGACAGCAGGTCCCACTGTAGTCCTTTCTAACCTGATTCATTCTATGACTTTGTGTACCTTCCACATTTGAAACAGTTTTTTGATTACAAAGCCAAGCACTGAGGAATTAAAGGAGAGTTCCTTTGTGACAGCAATTTCACACTTGCATGTGTGAATCAAGTTAACAGAGATCAAACCTCAACAAGGTAATGCTTGGAAGCACTGTTCAGGTCTAATGCCTGAAAGCTGTTTTTTCTTACAGTAGCTTTGTGTGTAATTGATTAGCTGCCTGTCCTATGCAGGGATCTTGCAGAATAGTTATTAAGGGATTGTGTCATGAAATATTCGGAAAGACAGTTCTTACTATGAGAAACTGAACTTGCGATAAAATTACTGTTTTGTGCATATCAGTAAGAAGACTCAATTTGTCAGTAAGAATCACAGCTTCTAGACTCTCTGTAATCCTCTGATTGTCAAGGGTGCATCCCTAGTAATGGAAGAAGGAAGGTTTGGGAGGGGGAAGCCTTTCATGTGTGCAAGAGAAAAAACTTTGAAACATGGCCTAGGAAGATGAGACTTGTATGTCTGATTCTAAAGAGGGTCTCTTAAATGCCTTTTCTGGTTATATTTTCACTGTTCTAGCTTCGCTTTATTTTGACATGCAGTTCCTCCTATCCTGCTTTGTCTATTCTTGTTTTTCTGCATCCATATTTCAGGATCTAATTGGTGCTGAAAAAGACCTCAGGACATCTCTAGCCCAATCTCATATCAAAGCAGAACCATGTAGGTCAGGCCAGGTAACTTAAGACTGTTTTGGTCAGGACTTGAAAACCTCCAGGGATGGAGTATGAAAAGCCTCTCTGCAAGCCTTGCTTTAATATCTGAGTGTCCTCACTGTGAAAAAGCTTTTCCTTATATACAGTCTGAGACTCTCTCATTTGAATTTGTGCCTGATGTATCTTTTTCTTGCAGTACACACTGCCATCAAGGGCCTGGATTCGTTTCCTGGATGACCTCCCTGTAGATACTGGGATCTCCTCCTCACTGAAGCCACGTCTTCCCCTCTGTGGTGGTTTAACATCAAAACTAAAAAAAAAAACCCACTCCCCTTTCCCTGCCCCTTTTAGTAAGGGAGGGACAAAAGCAGAGACTATGGATTGAGGCAATAATTTACTGAAAACAAAAAACAGTGGAATAAGGAATGCGCAATAACAACAAAAATAATACCAGAAGTGTGCAAAGAAAGGTGTTTTACCCCCAAAAAAGTATTCACCACTGGGAGCAAAAAATGAGATGGTGTACGGTTCCTGTAGGTCATGACCAGTGGCTTCCCCCAACAAAGGAAATATGGTGACCGATCTCATGTGCTGCCCATGTGGCAGGTGAGAACAAAGGCAAGATGGCAAGGGGGCTCCCATGGATAGTGTTTCCCATCCCCCTAGCCCAAAACAATGACAAATCAAAGAAAAACAAACCTCCAAAAGCTGCTCATCCATTTGGATCCCACCACCACTCCGCTGCACTCCGTTCTGCGCAAGGGCCTGAGCTGCTGTTTCTACTGCTCCGCTGGAGGTCAGTCCTGCTGTTGCTGCTGCTTTCGATTCCGCTGCACTCCTTTTGCCCCAGTTCAGCTGGGCTCAGCTGGGCTCCCTTCTGCTGGGCTCGACAGTTTTGGCCAGGTTGGTGTCGCCCCCAGCTGCTCCTTTCCCCATGGCAGTATGTGCACAAGAGATGTCGGTTCTTCACTACAGTCAATTCACGTTTTCACTGCTTTCCTTTCAGCACCACGTCCCGTAGCCCCAGCCTGGAGCTGTGTGCACATGGCCAATACCCTGATGTTATTCTATGCCATCTTACATCATTGACAGGGCCAGGGAAAGGAACTCTTTGTTTTCAGAAGGAAAGGCTGCTCCTTTCCAGTTGAGGGGAAAGCATGGAGGGCAGAGGGTCTGTCCACCACTATTTTTTCATTGTCCTGGGCTTGGTGAGCATTTTGCATGTAAATCACCCTCTCTCTGTACACTTTTGCTGTTAGTATTGTTGCTGTTACTGTTTGTTTTCTCATCTCATTGCTGTTTCCAGTAAATCATTCTTACCTCCACCTGTGATCTTCGACTTTTTTGCTTCCAGCTGGAGGGGGAATGAAGTGTGAGTGCTGGAACAGTTTCAGTGGCAGCACTAAGGTGGGAAATACCGTTCCTAAACCATGACAACTTGTTTCTGGCCTTCAGGCTCCATATCATCCATTAACCATGACACTCCAAGCCTGATCATTTAGACATTTTTTATCAATCCAATAGTTCACCCATACAGACTACAAGATCCTAGCTTGATAAAAGATACTGTGGGAGAATATTGCATGCATTTAGTCTTGCCAAAATCAGGGTAAATAAAATCCATTGTTCTTTCCTCCTCCACAACTCCAGTGATTTTAACACAGAAGGTAACCAGGCTGGTCAGGTGTCATTTGCACTTAGTAAATCCATGCTACTTGTTTTGAGTCACCTCATTCATGGGTACAAGAATGTATGCCTGTAATGACAAAAGTGAACCTGGTCCTTTTGAATCTCAGGTTGGCCTTCTGCAGTCAGTGAAATTGGATGGCATTTGTGTTCCTGTGAAGGGCAAGATAGTGCATGTTTCAAGTCAGCGGGAGTTCTAGCAGCTATTTCAGTGGAAACAGCTCCTAGTCATAAACTAGAAATGGGTTTGTTTGTTAATAAAAAGTCTTTCTGAGTTAATCATAGCTTAAGACTCAGGACAGGATTTTTTGTTTTGTTGGTTTTTTAGACAGAACCCATAGGCCAAGCAATAATAAAGAAGGATGTCTTGCCCTGGGAGCTGCTTTCACCCAGCTACTCTTTGAATTGAAGTTCATATGAAGTGGAATGCATTACGAACTAACCATAAAGAACACTGCCTTTAGTGCACAATAGTTAGGATGATAGCTATGTCTTGTAACTCAGACTAGGGGGTTTTAGCTCAGTAGGTAGGAGACAGCTTGAGGGTCAAACCTGGCCTGTCCTTCAAGATAACTTCAGCAGTAGTGCTGAAAGAATTGTATACCTTTAGCTTTTCTTTTTCGTTTTATTGAAATTTGAAGTCCTTAAATAATGAATTTTAGACTGCATAGCCTAATGCAAGAGCAAAAAAGCTGTGTGACACATCATCAAGGTAAATACCTGCTTTGTCTTGTTGACTGATAAACTAATCCTTTCTTTTTCTTGTGTATTTTCTTTTTTCCCCTGTTGTTTCTATTTGATTCTTACATGCTATTTCAAATTAGATTTAAACTCTGTGCTAACACATTCCTAAAATGAGGTGCTCTCTTTGCTACATAACCAAGGAGTTTTGCGTAATCCTTAGTGCACAGAAAAGAGTAAACAGACCTGACACCTGCTGACGTGTTCCACAACTGCTACAGCTTTAAATTGCTTGACCAAAAGGATGCTCATTACCAGGAATAGAGCCTATGCTCCACATGACTATGCACATCAGAGACATTTGATATGGATTTCTACCTTCCTTTCTACCTTCCTCACTAATTTGGTGATATTAGGAAACTTGACATCTTTGCTTACTTTGGCTCAGATTCACCTCATCTAATTTGACACACAGCTGCAAAGCTTGAGTTAGAGGCACGGTTACCTTAGAGTGTCTTGCATTAGTATAAAGAGATAAGCACATCCCAGGAATGATTCAGCCCATCTCTCTTTATCTGTCTGTTGCTAATATATGGAGTTTGGGGTAGTTAAGCTCCTATATTGGTGTCTCACTAAAGTAAAGATGTCTGTCCGTGCTTTCATCCAATCTTGGGCAAACTGTCACAAAAAGAGTGTTACAAATTCTTTCATCCACTTTCAGACCCTTGAAAGATTTAGGACTTTTTTCCACTTCTTTCAGTATGTTCTTGAAAGAAGTGCAGTGAGGGGAATTATATTTTGGTAGGCAAAAGGTTCATTAAGCAATTCTTAATTTCCTGTTATTATAATGAATTCCTATCTGGAAGTCATTCAATACTCAAGAATCTCAAAAATGTGCAAAACCAAGAGCTATTGCACAGCTGTGACTGGCCAGAAGGTGATATCAGGAGCCCTCAAGGTACCACTTCAGTACACTAAATTCAGCATATCCCCTTGGTTTCCCATTGCTTTGCTTTGGTCTTCAGAACTGAGTGGAAATACAGATAACGGAGGAGAAGTGCACCGGTGGACTTTCAGGTAGTTTGTTCTGCAGACAACCAGACTTATTCAGACATAGACTCTTTTTAGAGGAATACCATTTCTAGTTATATGGCTGTGGTAATGCAGGAACCAATGACAGCCAGGAAAGCATAAGATATTTATTATATAGCTGGAGGGAAACGCTTCAAGAGGGAGCCTGCACAAGAAGAAAGTTGTCCTGCAGCCTGCCCTGGGAAAGGGAAAAAACATGACTTAAATGTGGAAAAGTTTTACTTGAGAAGGCTTTAGGTGGAATGCAAACCTCTCTTGAACTGGCAAAGTGGTCTGTGGGATGTGCTCTCATCTTTTTTCATGCTCGATGTATCACAGAAGGGCAAAGCTGGTGTTAATTGCAGCCTCTGGCCGTTACTTGTTGTTTCCAGAGTAATTATAGCCAGAGCAGATCTATTCAAATGTAGGAATAAGGGAAACAGGAAATATAAAAGAATATCCAGGATTCAGCACATTATCACCCAGCATTCATGTCTCATATCGTGGTGAGGTACAGAAGTGCTGTTATTTTCAGGATACGGATGGTACATGCATTAAAGTCTAGTGGTATTAGGCTGTTTATGATAAATCCCACAGGGAATCTGCAGAAAACATGAATAGAATTTGTAAGGTCAGCTCTGTGCCTTCATTCTCAGATGCTGCATCTCTTTACTCAACTACTAATGGTGAATTTTCCCCAACCTAATGCAAACTGTTTTTTCTCTAATTCAATTCCCTTGCTTTTTCCTGTCCAATCCTCCTAGTGCCTTGATAAGCTGAGCTTCTGAATTCAAAAGGAGTTCAAAAAGAAAGCAAGAGCATGTTAAATGTCATATGCAGTATGCTTTTGTGGAACTGTTAAATGAAATGCAGCAAATGGTCCTGTTTCTCCTCTAGCTAGTTTAAGTTGAAGCTATAATGTAAGTTGTGATATTTTTGTATAGGGTAACTTTTGTTGTCATGTAAAGACACAATAAAATTGTTTTTACAGAACAAGATATGGCACTGACCTATGCTTTGATAGACACAAGAGAATCTAACATCATCCATGCTGTTCCTCTGTTTGTTGCTTCATATCCCTGAATTACTTGGACAGAAAAAAAAAAGAAAATTCAAGTCCCTGCAGAATCCCATCATCCTCCTTGCATAAGCCCCAGGAATTATCAGGATTTTTAAGAGTGCAAGTATACTTGATGAGTAGCC
>NW_008238983.1:12208492-12224007 GCF_000691975.1 Corvus brachyrhynchos
GGAATATCTTCTTAACAGAATTTCTATGTTATCCCTTACTGGAAAAACACAAGAGATGCTGCAAACAGATGTCCCCTTGTGAACATTGGATAGCTTTTCACAAAAATATTTGTGATGGTAACATACAAGTATCTACCACTGGCTATTATTAGTTTCTTATATCTGAACTCAAAGATAAACCCAAAAAATTTAAATTTTAGCAAATTCCAGAGCACTACTTGAAACTGTAATATTTCTCATAAAGTGTGCCAGTCAGGCTGCATACTCACAACATGACAAAGAAAGTCTCTTGGTTTAAACTGAATGAGTTCAGCTTAGCTTCAGTTGTGGTAATTTTTTCACTCAGCTAATCATCCTCCCTCTGGGCTAATTTTCGAGCATTGCTCTTTATTTTCTCTTTACAGCTGTGCTTAGGAAAGGAAGAGGGACTAAGACATAGTCATGTTTTCCTCATTTATTCCTTTAAATGAAGTTAAAGAAACTCTCAATGTTAAGGAGCGAAAAATCTCAGGAAATGTTTTCATTAAAACTCTGCTGGCAGCAACTGTGCCTCTGGCATTGAGGGTTGCCTGTGTGTTCCTCAGTTCTCAGTTGCTCTAATAAACTGTATAATTTCTTCCTGCTAAAGTGATTCAATGGGAGAAAGCAACTTCTGGTTTTTTTTGCTATATTCTGATGTTAAAGAAATTATTATTTTTAAATATAATACTTTTAAGGCCTTATCCCAATATTTACAATTGTGTATTTAGAAACTTTGAGAATACTAAGGCAAGGAAAGAGATGTTACAGAGATAAGATTTTACTTATATGTTAGGTCTGTACTTGCCTTCTATGCTTTTGTGCCCACAGAAGTATTTCTACGTCTTTGCTGCCTCTGACTTGGAGGCCTGCACCTATAATGGAAATTGCTCATTCCTTTTTGCCTAAGCATCTGGTTCTGAAAAGGGCACTTGAAAGTCCATCATGGAAGAGAGGGAAGAAACCATGTGACATCAGGTTGGACCACAAAGTTATAAGGTAGAATATAGATGACTACCTTATTTCTCCTGCAGGCTTTTCTGACAAATGCATAAATTGGTAAACCTTCAGTTAGCTTTCTTGTCAATTTAGGTGCTTTTATATGTTCTCAAGAAACCTTACAGATAGCAGGAGGATTCTCCTTTTTTTTCCTTATACCTCTTTTTTTCGGTCCAATAAAAAGTTTGTCAACAAATAATGAGAGCCTTTATCTTCTTTTAAACCATTTCTTCAATACTTGGTCATATTGCATGCAATCCTATTCTACAACTGCAAGTTTTACTGCACTGGTTTTTTTAGCACGATCTATGAGTAATTCTTAGGCATAGGGACATTTTCTACTCCAGATTTTCTGTTTTTCAGTGTAAAATACTACTTAAGGTGGTTAATAACAGGTTTTTGTAATTTTAATTCTTTGCATATGCAAGATACAATGGCAATTAATTCTGGACATTTAAATAGCTCTATGGAGCTTTGGGCACATTCAGAATACACAATGGCTGGATTTAATCAGATCCATAAAGTACTATTGTGATAGATGACATTGCCAGGGAAACTGTAACTGCAGAGTTTCTGTATGCAGTTGGGTACTTGTTATGCCTCATATTTTGTAGTCAGCTACAGAACAGAAATTCTGTAGTGTGTGCTGGCTTTCTATGGGTTTTTCATCTTGAAAGTGTGTTTTGAGCAGCAACATCACCATTGGGCAGAAGGCTAAGTGGAAAGCTTTTATCCTGTACACAGAGACAATGTATTGTCTTGTCTTGTTTGCCAAAGAAACAGAGAAGATGTGAAGACTCAGGAAGACTACAGATAGTTGTCTATCAGAGGCAAAACCCAAGGAAAGCCTGCAAAGGCACAGCAGTTTGACACCCAGTTTTGAGTGATCTATGTTGCTATCTTAAGTTTGGGAAAGCTCAAAGAAAACTAAAGACAGAATACAAGGAGTTTTCTAAATCTAAAACGGGAAAGGTCTGAGAATGCTGTTTCTCTTTGCTGCTCATTCCTGACGCATTTCATGATCTGCAGAGGTCACCACTCCTCTCTTTCTCTAGGTGGAACCCTTGTCATGCAGCATGGGGAGCTTAGTGTGAACATTACTGTAGGTTGGGGGCTTTTCTTTGTGGGAGAGAAGCGTATGTATGAAGCTTTTATGTAAGTTTCATATATATATATATATATATGCATACATATTTACATATTATGTATGCAATGAGCACGAGAGAGAGGGAAGATATAATAGGTCTTGAAGATATGTCAGGGGAGGTTTAGGTTGGATATTAGAAAAAGGTTCTTCACCCAGAGGGTGAAGCACCCCAGGGAAGAGGTCACAGCACGAGCCTGACAGAGTTCAAGAAGCATTTGGACAATGCTCTCAGGCACAGGGTGTGACTCTTGGGCATGGTGCTGTTCAGGGCCAGGAGCTGGACTTGATGATCCTCAGGGGTCCAACGCAGCTTATTCTGTGATTCTGTGATTCTATTATATATTAAAAAGCATATAGATATGCAAAAATCTTTACCTTCTCTGTTGTGGAATTTAAAGATGAGTGTCCACAATGGCTTAAATTCAAAGGTTGAGAAATATAGCATAACCTAAGTCTGTCTAATTGTAGCATCATCAGCAATGTTTCTGAATAATAACAAGCAGCAAACCTAAAATTTATTACAAATACCAAGTCTATTGGGTTTTTCAGAGTTAGACCAGAAAAATACTTGTGTAACTATGCCCACATCTGTGCCCCAGACATGTATGTATGCATGCCAGTAGAACTCCTCGGTATTTCAGTGATCCCTTGAAAGGTCTGGTATAATATGCTGATGACAAACCCACTTCTTGTTTGTCAGATATGCATAGCTATATAAAAACTTTTCTGGTATATCTGAAGAGTATTTGATGTGCTGACTGCTGTAATTTACAGCTAAGATGGAAGAGAGCTGACTTTGTCCTCAGGGGAGCAAAGTACTCTTACTATTTTAACTTTCTTATATGCCTTTCAAAGCAAACATTCACACTGAGCTTTGTTTGTGTACAGAAAATCATAGCAAGTTGTAATACAGGTGACAATGCTTTTTTCTTGCAAATGCAGTTCTAAGTATTTCAAGAATGCCAACAGTTTTTCTTGGAGCTACTTATATTTCCTGATACACAGATTCATACCCTCTTAAAGTTCTTCAACTAAAATAGTTCTTACTGTACACATTTTTATAAACTCAGGTTGAGAGCCAAAAAGTTCATACAGTAATTTACCTGTAAAGATTATTTGTGTATGGCAGTGCAAAACGTTTCCTCCTCCAGTTTTAAGGTGCGTCGTACTGAAGTGTACAACTGTTCTTGAGTGAATATTCCTGGCATTGAAACCCCAACATAAAATTCCAGAGTGTCCCATGAAAGTGCAGTAGCACAGTCATGTAAGGGTTCAAAAAGGACAGGGAGATTATGGGTTATGGGAATCAGCTGAAGAAAAGCCTGCATAGATTTGCTCAAGTATATACTTTTATTCTAAGTAGTTTCTTGAAAGAATGTACATTTTCCTGGTTTTAAATCCTAAAGCTTCCTCAGGTTTCAGTCTATACCCTGAGTTTTTTCACGTGACAGTGGTTCAAATGATGTTGAAGCATTTGTCCCTGCTCCTTCAGCATTTTCTGAATGAGGTCCATTAGTTTATTTTTCAGACAATAAAGACATTTTTTCTTCATGTTCTCTACTTTAGCTAAATTCACAGTCCCTTTAGTTTCTGTCTCCCATCTGCTCTAATTTTTCCTTTGATTGTAAATTTTATTAAGCAAACATCCTACTAGTGTAAATTAATGAAGTCTATTGACTTAAATGGGAAAATGATAGTTTATAACAGCTGATGATTTTGCATTATGTCTTAAATGAATATGTAAAAGAAAATTGGGATGCTGTTACTGGCTATGCCATATCCCAAGAATACCCTTAAAGTTATTTATTTTTCCCATGTGTGTTGTTGCATTGGGGTTTTTGTTTGTTTGTTTGTTGTTTCAGCCAGTATAATCTATGGATCTCTCTCTTTTATTTGCCTTATTTTCTGAATATGCAAATTCTTTTAGTCATGCTATTTTTCTCTGTAGTAAATTGTCTCTCTAGATGCCTGTTTCCCATCATAAAACAGGTAGGATTAATCAACCTCTGGGAAGGTGTAGAATATCTCTGTCATCTCTAAAGGAAGCATAAATCATTAATTTAGAGTGGAAAGGGAAAACTGACTTAACCAAATTCTGTCTGTAGTGACTATCTACCTTTATTATCAAATGGTTCTTTTTTGAGCAGATATTGAGACTTCTGAACTCTGTAAAGGAATTCTGTGGTTTCAAATTTCAATGATATGGGGAAAAAAAACAAAGGAAAAAGAAGGCATGCATTCTGAAAGTTTATTTACCATCAGTTTATGAAAAGTACCACTCAGTCTCTACCACTGGTTTTTTTTTTGACTAATGTCTCTTTTTAGATGCTTCAGAATATTTTTTGCACTATCAGAGCTGTACCTGAACAACTCACCCACAATATTCCATTTAGTTAAGCTATAGTCCCCTCCTTTCTTTTTGAAATAGGATATTAAAGGGAATGATTTCAGCTGTGGCATGATATCTAAATCTTCAGACTTGGCAGTTGTATATTTTCAGTTTCTTTTTGGTAGTCTGTAACAGGGATGTCCTTTTCTGGGTTTGCTATTAATCACTAACCTAGGCAGCAAGATTATTTGTAATAACAGGTAGGAGAGACTCAAAGTAATCGAATCTGGAAAGGTCAGTGGCAGAGAATTGTTGCCATGTATGAGACATTTTTGAACAAGAAATGGATGGCATCAAGTAGCAGTCCTGTAAATAGGAACATAATCAAAAACGCAGATGGAAAAAAATAAAGGAAAGTAGGTCAGGGATGATTCTCCTGATGCAGCCAGAGAATAACTGATGCATGTACTAAAGGCTCTGTCATTTCCATGAAGAGCTTTATCCTACAAAGCCAGCAAAAAATAGAGTTGAAAGTGGAAGAAGCATTGAGTGGTTCAGAGCCTGTTTGTATTTCAGAAAGATAAACAAGGGCAGTGTGTGCAGGAGTCAAGAGTCTGAAAATGCAACAAGAAGAAAGCTTCAGAGTATTTGTTGTTGGACACCATTTGTTCCCCTCTTGTTAATCAGTCACTTTCCAATATATATGATGACAAAATTGTCACTGTGTTGGTGTTTGTCCACAAATAGCTGGTCTGGTCCTCTGTCAAATGAGTCTTATTAGGATGATATCATTCATATGGTGTGGTAGTGCTGCTGCAGATTTTGAAAATCTTTTCCTCATTGCTGCTGGTGGCTTCTGTATTTGGCTAGGACAGACAGGTATAACTCATGGGTGTTAATTTGGGCTTAAGGCTATATTTTTAAACCTCATTCTCCAATTTGTAAGCACTCAGAATCTGTGTTGGAATCCAGACCTGCTGCTATTTAGGGATTATTTGTATTCACAGCCTATTGTTTCTAAGGACACCCTCAGTCAGGGCATTGTGTTGAGTGGACATACATCAGCTTGACAGAAAGTGTCCTAATCTGCACATTCACCACTTGAACGGTTTCAGTCATTCTAATTTCAGTTTCTCTCCATGTGCATTCAGATGCCATTATTTGTTTGTCTTGTCTCTGATAGATGTTTGCATAACATTTTATACTTTTTCTTTGGGTGGTGGAAATCAAGACAGTTCCCCCTGTTTATGCTTGCAGTTGCTACGAGCTACTTCAATAATGCAAAATGGCAACCAATTTTTCTGGGACAGATCTTGGGTCCTCAGAGTTCCCTTTGCATAGGGAAATATGCTGGAAGCGTGGTGTTTGCCCAGTAGGAGAAGTGAACTACAGGTGGTCAAAGATATCAAAAAACTCACAGAAAATATCACTGCAGAGCTCCAAAGGCTTCTGGGTCTAAAAATATCTAGATAATATCTGTACAAATGAACTCTTTTTGGATAATTTATGCTCAGCCAGAAACATTTATTAGTTCTGAATACATTATTCAGTGTGAATAATACCCATTGCCAATATTCTGTTACAGCAGTCATCTAAACTTAATAGAGCTTTTTTTCTAATTATGCTTTTGTTTTCTGTCCATATTTAGGCAGCAGTGAACTTGTGTTTCAATCACCTAAGAAACAATTTTCATTCTGAAATTCATCTGTTCTGTCTTTTCTTCTCTACTTCCCCTTCCGGTTTCCCATCAACACCCTTTGTTTCTTCCTGGACTCATTATTTTAACATTTTACTAATTGTCAGTCCAGATCATTTGATAAGCAGGGTTAAAATTGTTCAGAATCGATCAACACTGTAGCTCTGATTAGCACTTTAAAGTTCAATCATTGATTCTAATCTGTGTCTCTTCAATTACAGTCTCTGTCAATTCAGGCTGCCAGTGAAGTTTGTATCTGTTGTAGAGAGGGCTATGTTAGCTTTGAAAGTCCTTTTATATGGGCATTCTTTCTATCCAGGCTATTTTTTTTTTCTCTCTGTGTCATGAAGTTGAATTATTATAGGAATCCTATTTTGTTCATGAACAAAATATGAAGCCTATCTTCTCAGTCAGCACAGAATTATTGGACCTAGCTCACTTGGGGAGAAGAGAGTATGTTTCTTATAAATTAATTTTAATTATTAGAGCCTCTGAAAGCTACTGGAGACCCTGCTTGTGCCTTCACCATTTCTGCTCACTGTAAGCTCTTTCCTTTTGTCACAAGCCAATTCTATGTTTTCTACAAAGGATTTCTCTTGAATGTCCAGTGAAGAACAGCACTTCTTTTGACTGCTATGAATAGTGTTTTTCAATGAATAGCAGCAGCTGCTCAGAGAATTTGTCTGCTTAAAGTTAAGGTTGATAACAGTCTTTAAAGTATTTTCTTCCCCTTCTATCTTCCAGTTAGCAATAGAGCTTACAATGGATGTGCATGCTTGTGTACATAAATCAAAAATGTTTGTATATTGCTAGAGAGAACAGACAGCTTTTGGTTTTTTGACTCAGTATGACAGTGCTGAAAAGTAACATAAAGTTAATAATCAGAATTATTTTTATGAACAAGGGACAAATTTGGTCATCTCTGACTGATTAATGTATTTCCATTTTAAACAATAACATGGAAGGTAGAAAATATTCACTGGATTGTTCTTCTCATCATTCTTAAATGCTAAGTCCTGAAGTCTTGATTTAATATTCACAGGTCTCTGAGTTCAAATTGCAGTACAAGTAAGTGCTAGAATAAACTATGGAAACAATTTTAATCATCAACAAAAAGCAATTAATTGATTGATTACTCTTGTTAAGACTAATTCCTAAGGCAACAAAGTAGCACTGTTTTAATCTAGATCTCAAATATGTGTAAAGCAAAGCTGTGTATAAAATTAAAATGCATAAAACTCCAAACAAAATGAACCACTGGTAAAAATAAGCAGGAAAAAGGAAAATAGGTTTTTTTGTATAGTTTTAAAAAATTGCCTATGTACAGTATATGAAAATTATATAGGTCTAACTTCTCATTAGTGTTCTATTTTTTATGTAACTAATGTTGTTCCTCTGAAAATTATTGTCATGGCATTGGTCTGAGAATAGTAAACAGTAAATTTTTTCATTGTCTCCCCCAATATTTGTAATTGAAATAATAAAGAAATATTTTACCAATGACACAGTGCTTTATGATGCAAAGATGACCTGCTCCACATTTCTTCCCCTTCCCTTCACACCAATATTGAGAGAGGAAATATTTCATTTCCTGATGAATACAAAAGGGACATGAAAGGTATCATGGAAGCCATGGAGATACATTATGAACAGTAAAATATTACAAAAGCAAATAGCTCCTAAACACACGGAGTTAGGTAGGAATCTTCTATCTCAGACACTCCTTCCCAGCCTCATTCCATTTTCTCTATTTTCAAACTCAGGAAAGCTAAGTAAACTGACTTGCTATTGTTCACACTGTATGCTCAGCTCTGTGGTATTTCTGGCTGAAATAATATTAATAACACAAAAAAAAAAAAAAAAAAAGAGAAACCATAGCAAAAAAGTGTTCTTTGTTTCCCTTCCATGTCTTGACATCCTCTGAGCTGCATCCTGCTCCCTGCAAGCTCACATAATCTTCAGGAAGGCATTTGGGGTCGTAAGGCAAAGTGCCTGGCTTTGCCTATGAAAGCTGAGATGTTTATCATCAGAGAATGGAGCACAGTGCAAATTCTGAGCTTGAAACAGGGATCAAACAATAATCCTCTGCACAGTCCTTTCAAATATTCTTTTGGTCTGGGTGCCAGAGGGCAGCTTGGAAACGAGATTTGTTGCCAATACAACTGCATAGCCCCATCTCTTTTGTTTTAAAATTCAGTTTGTGCTTTGTTCAACACAAGATGAAGACACCTTTTAAGCTTAAAGGCTTTGTTTATTATTGCATCATCAAGGCTGACTTCCTAAACCAGCAGTTAAAAAAAATGATATAAAAGAAGGGTATTTTTTGTCATTTTTTAAAATAGAAATTATGTCCCCATTGTGCATCTTCTTGAAAATGACAGCTCTTACTCTTTGAATACAAAAGGTACAAAACCAAAACAAAATCAAACATTTACTGCCTGTCTCAAATGGATTCAAAGTAAGCAAAAATGCACAGTACCGATCAGTGTGTCATTAGCGTTATCTTTTGAAACACAAAGGGGACAACTAATGAAATTCCAGTGCAAACACTGATGAGTTTTTCTTCTGAGTTTTGGGGATGGGCAGGTGGGAGGATATGTCTGAAGAGTAGCTATAGTTGAAAGCTTGTGGGTAAGAATCAGGGACTGATGTAACAAAGGGAACCTCGTGACTGGTGTCCACTACAGGCTGCCTGATAAAGGGAGCCTGTTGTTGAAGCCATCCTGCTCCAGCTACAGGAGGCATCGCACTCGCAGTCTTCTTGGGGGACTTCAACCACCCTGATATCTATGAAGCCATCCTGCTCCAGCTACAGGAGGCATCACACTCGCAGGCTCTTGTCTTCTTGGGGGACTTCAACCACCCTGATATCTACTGGAAAAGTAGCATGGTGAGCTGTAGGCAATACAGGATACTCCTGATATATGTGGTGGGTAAGGTCCTTAGTATCAATAAGTTCCCTAGGGGATCAACAGCAGCCCTGCTGAGAAGGACTTGGGGGTGCTGGTGGATGAGAGGCTGGACATGAGCCTGCAAAGTGCATTTACAGCCCAGAAGGCCAGTTGTGTCTTGGGCTGCATCCAAAGCAGTGTGGCCTCGCCTGATTGCCTGAATATACATGTGCAAGGCTTCTCAGGAGGGCTTTGTAGCCTGTGCTGAACCACTGTACTGTCATCACCCAAACCAGCACATCTACAGGTTCAGAAGTGTTATACATGTGCAGGCTGCAGTCCCACCTTGGGCAGCCTGGTGGATAGATTCACTCTTGCAGACAGGGCAATTGGACTCAACCTGTATGAGTTTGGTGCCTAAACACCCCATAAAGCAACAGGTCAAAATCAGACTGGTAGGCTGCCATTATACAAATCATTAGTATGATGGCCCTCCTGTAGCTACTGCCTTCTGTAACAGTCCTTCTTAAAAAGGAGGGAAAGCAAAATAAACAAAAACATTAGGAATGCAGGAATTTCAAATGCAGACATTAAAGAAACCACCCCAAAACTAGAGAAACTTCACTGTGTTAAGAAAGATTGAAAATCCCAGGACTATGCAGTTAGAGAGGAGATATGGATGTCTCCATTGGTGATCAAATCAGGAATAATGAGTGATATATAGAACACAAATCAGATGTTCTCATTAATCATCTCTCAGGATGATGTTTTATGCCATTACCACTCCTGAAATAGTTTTAGGTTTGCATGTCTCTTGGAATCATGTAACAGGGGATGTTATATGACAAATATCTTTTCCAATTTCTAGATATCAACAGTTTTTGTATACTTTTATCCCTGTCTGAAGATACCACCTGCTTCAATTTCACAGCAATAAACACTTCAGCTAAACCAGCTTTGAACTCAGACATAGCACAAGTCTGACTGTTCAAAACAACCTTCTAAATAATCTCAGGTTTATGTTCCTGAACTGATATTTTGTTATTCAATTGAATCTTTGCTTGTAGACTTATGCCTTGGATACAGATGTTCCAGTGCATTAAGAAGCAAAAAGAAAGGCACAATTTGCATTTTTACAGGAACTTTTCTTTCTTTCAATTAAGTACTTAAAGGACATCAGCAAACTGCAACCATTATACATGCATCACCTCATTGCAGGTTTCTCTAGTTTTTATTTCTCTTGGTTTATATCTACTGTGGAGCTGATGGCCTTGAAGATTCATATCATTGTTTTCTGGAGTTTCTGTAAACTTGATTGTGAGTTTTGAAATCTTGAAAGCAAAGGAGAATCAAACCTCTACATCAAAAGGGAGGGAGGAATCATTTATATGCAAAGAAGTGTTTTGAACAGCACCTTAATCTTTCATAAAATAGGATTTGCAAGCCTGAAAGTCAGTAATGCATAAGCCCTGTGCTTTCTTGTTGGCAATTACGATGATTATTAACATAGACTTTATGGGGTGTGAGACAGATTGTTGCTCCAGAGATCTTATTCTGAGCAGGAACAAATGTCACTGTTGATTTTTCAGAATTTTGAAGGGCAGTTTGGACTTTGGAGTCAGTTTAACTCTGATGAATTAACAAAATTTTTAATCAAAATTTTTTAAATCTGTTGATGAAGCAGTAGGATTTTTTCAGAGCATTTTCACATACTGTGTTTCTGAATAAGTGAGTTACATAGGAAAGAACACGTGCTTCAACAACTATCAGCAACTTCCCAAGGGCACATAAAGAAAATTCCACATTTATCACTTAAAACCTGACAGCTGAATCTGGCTCATGTTTTCAACTTGCCCCTTTCCCTTTCAACTGGATGGTTTGACATCTCAGTCAAGCTAGGTCTGACTTCAGTACTTTGAAAATTTTCAGTAACTATTATTCCTTTTTTCCCACCAATGTTTTGTTTTCAGTGAGAGCGTGCCACTCCATGCACAACTGAACAGATTCGTATCGCTAGGACTTTCTTTTGTATCCTTTGGTGGAATAGTACTTCTGCAGATTTCTGAATTTACATGGAATTTTTGGGGGGGTTTTATTATATTGTCTGTCCTCCACATGCAGGTCTGATTGTAGCTGTCTACAGCTTGAGAAGAGAGTTTGAGAAGCTTCTTTTACAATTCTTTGATTTCTCATGGGACAGAGTGAGCACTTTGTAATGGCTGCCTAACTGTTTCTTTTCAACGAATTTATGAGTTGCTGATTGATTTAAGGCAGACAGCCTCTGAGGGCTGTCATGTAGCACACACAGAGGTTATGGGGAAGTACTAGATTTTCAACACTTACTGCAATTGAAAGCAGCAGAAATACTTCTTAAGGTACTGTCCTGATTTGTTCCTAATATCTTCAGTGGCCAGGTTGTCTTGAAGTGCCTTATTGCAGGTGAAACATCAGGTACCACTGGCCTAGAAACTAATACTGAACACTGAATTGCTAGCAGCAACTATGGGTGAATGGTTCTCCCATATGTGATTAAAGGGGAATTATTAAAATAGTCACTTGTGCTTGTGTATAACAGAGGTTATGAAAAATACTGCATCAAAAGGTATATAATGTAATGCAAGGCTCTCTATGCAACGTCAAAAAAATTGAAAAAAATGCTTGCAGCATAAGAGGGTCACAGAACTGCTGGAAGAAGTTCAGAGAAGGGCCATGAAGTTGACCAGAGCACTGGAGCATCTCCACTATGAACACAGGCTGAGAAGGTGGCGCCTGTTCAGCCTGGAGAAGAGAAGGTTGTGTGGAAACCTCATAGCAATGTTCCAATATTTGAAGGGGGCTTACAGGGAAGCTGGAGGGGGGCTCTTCATCAGGAACAGTAGTGATAGGACAAGGAGTAATGGGTACAAATTGAAAGAGGAGAAATTTAGATTAGATAAGGAAGAAATTCTTTCCTGTGAGGGTGGTGAGACACTGGAACAAGTTACCCAAAGAAGTTGTGGATGCCCCATCCCTGGCATAGTTCAAAACCAGATTGGATAAGGCCTTGGGCAACCTGGTCTAGTGGGATGTGTCCCTGTCCATGGCAGGGAATTCGGGACTAAATGATCTTTAACGTCCCTTCCAACCTATTAACATTCTGTGATTCTATGAAATTATCCAGGCCAGGACTTTATTTTTACATGCAAGAAACAATTCAGCTAATAGTTGAAAAATGCTTTTTCTAGACAATTTAAGTGGTTTCTATCCATAAAAGACACTTAATAATTTTAGTGAGTTATCTTTTATAAGATTTTCACGGGAGGCTGTTCAGTCAAAAGAACGTGCTTTTCCACGAGACAACATTAATTGAAATCACTACATCTCCCAGTAGGTGATGTCTGCAAGTACTCAGACTAGTTGTTGCACTTCATTAGTTGCTGGTTCAAAAATATGTAATAAAAGTGAACTGGAAATCTCAAATAAAATTTTTATTAATTCTAGATATTTGTTCTTGAAGACATTATTGATCAATCTTTCAGGTTAAATGCTAGAGATTTTTTTTAAACTTTTAAGTGAAAGATCTTTTCCTTCTGTCATCTATAAAAATTATATTCCATTTTTATCTCACTAAAAATATGTCAGGATATACTATTTTGTGGTAGCACAAATTGCAAAGGTTATGGTTGTTTTTTTTTACTGAGATCTGACAGTGATGTTTGACAATAATCTCCTTGAATGAGAAAGTGCCAGTAATATTATTCAGTAAAGAAAAGGGGTTGCAGAGGGATGAGTGGGTGTAAAAGATGACATACATTTTTGTACTAATCCTGCTGTAAGTAGTAGGAGAGGACACACAGCTCTGCAATAAACTGGTTTGAAATCAGATTTGAGAGTACTGAATAAAAGAAGTCTGGACTCCTACGTATTTGAAGACAGTAAATATATATATGTGCACATATTTACTGTAAGAAATACAATGCATGAGGATGGTTGTTGCCCCGCATTTTTCGAGCTTAACATAAGGTACAAAATGAGGAATGATGGAGATGGTGACTGCTCTCTCTTAAATCTTTGTCTATAAATATCTGAAAAGGGAAGGACCTAAAAAATCATCTAGTTCCACCCTCTGGCAGGACCAGGCTGCTCAAAACCCCATCCAGCCTGGCCTTGAACACTTCCAGGGATTGATATTATATATTAAAATCCATGTGAAATCTACAGCAGCAGTTTTTTCAGGATAGTGGTGATATTCAGTTGTATGTTTATCTTACATAGAGGATCAGTCACACCGTAAATATCTTTATTTTACAAAGCTTTTGAACAGGGTGAGATTGAGATGGCTAAGTCTGATTCATACCTGTATGACTTGTAGGAGTCTACTAGAAGAGGTGACTCTGAATTCAAATTTTTAAATGTATCTATTGCTTCAGCCTCCAGTATGTGTTCCTGAAGTCACGTGCAATGGAGTGATAACACTGATGTTCCAGATGAGGGAAAGCATGTTCTCATCCAACCAGTTCAAAGGATGCCTGACCAGATTGATGATATCTCCAGGAACTTGTTCACCTACCTCATATCTATGAATGAGTTTCTTGTTTACTAAACTTGTTTATTAAACAATAGATAGTAAAGAGGGGTGTTCAGAAGAGGTAGCATGGTAGTTTAAACTTTAGTGAACCTGTAAAGGAAGGCAACAGGTAGCAGTGCATCCTACTGTCCTGCTGTCTGGGTCTAATAGTTCTGTATTTCTCCATTTTTGTAAAAGAAGAAAAAAAACAATAAGTAGATCTTCTTCCCCTGCAGATAAAGTTAGCCTTTCTCTGTACCCCTGTGGATTTCTATCTAAATATGGAAGCATTTTACTTATATTAAAAAGAGTACTTTAATAAAAGGTCTTGCATGCATATGCATGATTTATTACTGTCTGATAAATATGTAAAACTGGATGGATTCATCAATGATGATGGTATAAAAAGTCCCAGTTTTATTTGTGACCAAAATTTCTGACTGATTTTGCTGCTAGACAATTGTGCCTCAAAGCCATGCATGATCTTCCTATCTTCTCTTTGATTTCACTTTATCATGATTTGCTACAATTTTCAGTCAGTGTTTTCTTTTGTAAAAATGTTCTTATGTGGCATGTATAAATCCAGGTACAGTTTTAACCTGACAGGTATTCATCATCCAAAGGGAGGCAGCAGTTCTATTCATGGGTATTGGTATCAGAAAGAATAGTGCTTTTTGGTGTAAATTTTTGCCATACTACTGTGCCTTCCTACAGCAGCACAGATCGAAGAAGGCTGTGCTGGAGACGCTGCAGAGCATTCTGGAATCAGGGCTGCAGGTGTAATCAGAGCAAACAGTATGTTGTGACAGTCCTGCAGTTCCTCTAATGGGTGACAGCACATAGCTACAGCACAAAAATCTTTCTGATTCCCAACCAAATAAATGTATTACCATCTGTCTCTGGGGTACAATTGCTACTTCAGTGCAATGAAGTTTCTAAGAGGTTGCTGACAGGAACAAACTGTTAAACAATCAAGATATATCAAAGACATTTTCCTGCTTGTTTTCTTTGTTCCCTATCTAGTAGAACAAATCTGACATCTGGCAATAGCAAGTCAGCAGTATTTCTACATTTTTTGCTTCCTTTTTTTCTGTATTGTTCATATATTGATACTCAGGAAAGTCAGTACTGCAATCTTCCATTGAAAAGAGAGTGGGGGCTGCTGAAAATATTCTGTGTCTTTTCTTAGGTTTCTGTGGACAGATACATTCAGTGAAGACTGTTTCTGTAATTGAACTGTGGGAGACTTATTGTTTTCAAAGATCTGTTTGTAGAACTTAGAGAAGTATCTGGTTATTAGCTTCTCTGTCCTTTTGAGAAGCTATGAGCACACCCTGTAACTCTTTTGCATGATAGCATAGGAACATACTGAATAGCTGCAACGAAAAATTCCAAGGCAAGCTCTGTTAGTATGGATATTATATTTTGTCAGTAGTACAGCTGACTATGGGAGAAGTTAACCACAAAAGCAAGCATCCTGGAGCAGGTGAGATGGAATATTGCAGCTTAGACCAGAATTTGCATATGTGTCATTTGTTAATGTTGAAATGACAGAAAATCATCCTCTCCAGAAAACAAAATTCACTGTTAGAGTGGTCAGGCATTGGAATAGGTTTCCCAGGGAGGTGGGAAACCTCCCAGTGTTTAAGAGGCATCTGGATCTGGTGCTGGATGATGTGGTTTAGTGGTTTAGGGGTTACATTGCTGGTGCTGCATTGGCAGTTGGATTTGATGATCTTAAAATCTTGACTATTCTTTGATTATGTTCTATGATTCTGGGAGCCCATATGTTCTACTCTGATGCCTGGATCCAGTATGTGGCATCATTAACAGTGAGTGAGTCCTGTTGCAAGTACAGTAGAATGATATCCAGCCCTAGGACTCACAGT
>NW_008238983.1:12224061-12266486 GCF_000691975.1 Corvus brachyrhynchos
CAATCAACAGAAATGATTAATGTTTCATCCTCTCCATGTAGTTCAGCCTTAGGCTCAGCAGACTTCCATTTGTGTTTTATACTCTGCCTGTCCTAATCAGAAATCTTTCCCAGCTAATGGAAGGTGATAGGGTGAAGCCAACATCCCAAGACCTGTGTTACTAGTGTATGCTTTGGATGGGAAAGGGAACAAAGCAACTGCAAGGCTTAGACCTTGGTAGGGTACTAGCCTTTCCCAGCTAGAGACATGCAAAGGAAAGTCCTTTAGAAGTGCACAATGTGCAGAGGTAAAGGAAAGTCCTTGCACTTCTTTGGGAGCAGAGAAACCCTTATGTCAGCTAAGACCAGATACTGATGTGCTCATTTCAATGCAAGATGATTTTGAGCACTTTAAATCATCATCCACATACCCTGTGCTTTTGAATACCCTGTGTGAGCCAGCAGTGAGCGGCCAGCTCAATTGTTCTTTGTATTGGGTATCCCAAAGGGTGTTCTAGCTGGGTATTTAGGCTGCAAAAGCTGTCATACTTGTAGAAATGAACTGGGGGAGGGATGGATAAAACACCAAGAATGGAAGCTCTCATAAGAAAAACAAGACACACTTGTGTTTATATTGGTAAGGAGTAATAAAATTGTCTGAAATGAAAGCTTATCTGGCAAGAGGAAGTTATGAGGCTCATTACCTACAGATCATTAAAGATTTGTCATTTAGGTCTTAAGTTCAATTCAGTCAATATTTCAAAAAGACAGAATACAACAGGGAAACTAAGCCTCATAATATTCATTAGATGTGTATAATTAAAAGAGCAAAGTGAATGAAACTATTATGGTTCACATTACAGCAGAAAAGGACTAATGGCCAACATCAGAGATTAGCCTGAAGGAGTCTAAACTGTTATAATTTACAGTTTACATAAAATCTTCCGTCAAGACCCGATCCATTGTTCATTTAAAAACCTTTTATTCTAGCTGTGCAGAGAAGAATAATTCTGGACATGGAGGATCTTTGTTGCCTCCCAGTTCCCCATAATCATTCCTGTGGCACAAAAGGCAGAACAGAAATTTGAATTGTTGTAAATATCCTGCTTCCTGCATGCTGCGTTAGGGAGTTGAGCTTGTGTCAGTTCTGAAGGCTTACTCTCCTGCCTGGCTCATCCAAAAAGGTACAATATTGCTAGTTATCACTCTCAAAGAGGATGAAACAATAAAAGTTGAATAAATGTTTAAATTAGTTTACAATAGAAAGTGAAATTATCAATACTAAGAAAAAAGAATTGGGGTGTGGGAGACGGGACCCCTAGATCATTTGTTGGATTCAAGGCATTATTATTCTTCCTTTACATAACAAACATCTGAAAGTTCTTAATGTACTGAAATGAACTTGAGTGAAATATGAAGGACTCAGTAATAAATATTCTAGTTTATATAAATATCTATTCAGCATAAAAAACAATCCCAACTAAATATAGTGTAAAATCACTAGACCAATTTAGACAAGAATAAAAGTCAACAACTATGTGAAAAGTGTAAGCAACAAAAGAAGAAGACATAAATCATGAAAAGAATTTAAGCAAAATACTGAATGCTATAAAAAGAGGAATGCATTAGATGAGAACTAAAATTAGACCTATTGAAACACATAGACAAGATTATTTTTTAGGTAAGAAAACCCCAGAATTCACTGAAGAAAGAAATTAAAACATCAGAGGAGGGAATTAGAAAAGAAGATGGAAGGAATGATAAAGCATACAATTACATGAATGCTTCTCCCAGTGTATTTACTTGAGAGATCAGGAGAAATATGCCATCTGACACTACTTGTGTATGCAGTACTGTGAATGATTTTGTGACCAGTGAGGTGAAAGCATTTAGTAATTTAGCACAAGTGAAAACTATCAAGGCTCCAGAACTAAGATAGTATTTCTTCTAAGGTTTTATGAAGAAGGACATGGAAAAAAAATACAAAGGGCAGTGAAAGGCAGCATAGAACAGTTGTTAGGCTACATTGTTTCAGGAGAAAAAATTTACAGGGGAAAAAGGCCAAATATTGTGGAATAAGTTTATTGTTCTTCTGTAGGTATTAATAAGGTAGATCTCTAATCAAACATCATAGTGGACTTTTGTTTAAGTTGTCTTGTGGATTTGATAAGGAGTCTGAATCCGTGCTTTGCATGTGAGAGTACGGCTCTAATCTGGTAGCTATAGCAAAGCCTGAGGGCCAATAAAAATAAATACATTTTCAGAGGGCAAGAAAGGAGGAGAAATAGATTTAGTCAATACCCTGGCTTCATTCCATCACAAATTAAAAATCCATTTTCCATGTGGTTTGGTAAGTTTAAAAGATAGGTCAGAGCAGGAGTGAAGAGAACAAAAAGACTTGTTCTTCTGAAGAAAAGCATAGAGAAAGAAAATAAAGGAAAAAAAGCTGCATCAATTTACTTGAGTGAGCTGAGCTGACTCACCCAGCATCTCATGCATTGATCTTGGAAAATGTTTTCTCTTGCTGTCTGTGCATAAAACACCTCCTCGTGAGGGAGGGTCTACTTTTGCCCTATGTTGTTCCTGTTCATCAAGTTGATGGAAAACTGCAACTGCCCTCCACCACATTAGATTTTAAATCCTAAATATGTAAAGTATTACCCCTTTATAAGCTTTACATTATCTGATCATTATCCTGTGGCAGATTATACAAAAGGAGAACAGGATCGGATCTGATCTGTTTTTATTTCTAGTAACTAATAAACAAACACCCATATTTCTCATGTTACTTGATGGCTCCAGATAACCCTTCCAAAACTCCATAGGCTTCCTCCAGCTTTCAGGATTGTGGCAGGTATGTACTTTCCAAGTGGAGTTTCAGGACCAAAAAGCTCAGATATATCACTTTCTCTTTCTCATCCTTTGGCCACTTAATGTTTTTATTTTCATGTAGATATCTTCTTGCCAGGTTGAAGCTGACACCTTGTGGTTTGTGACTACACACCCTCACTGGTAAAACAGAATGATCTGGTTTACAAAAGAGTTTGTTCAGCTCTGTCCAAAGGTAACGTGTCTGCATATATTTGTGTTAATTTATTTTAATTTTTACATGACAAGAGTGTAATTAAGAAAATACAGTACTATCCTATACAAGCAATTGAGACCAGACAGTCATATACCCATTTTCCTCTCTTACTTCCATATGTTTCCATGTTCATTCTGTTGAGTAAATGTATTGTTGAGACAATGTGTGAAAAACTTCTAGTTTTTCATCTAATTTTTTAACATGTTAGCCTGGGAGTGATACTGGAGCAAGAAAGAATGTAGTCTAAATATCAAATCCTAGACTGAATTTACAGGTCAAACAGCTTCATGGAATCACATTTTTAATTCAAATTAGATTAGCAGATTTTTTTTCATTAGTTGAGAGATAATGCTCAGTTATGCTTTTTATGTGGGCATTTACAGGCAAACTTTAACATCTTCCATAGCAAAAAGTGAGAAGGAATAAATGTTAAAGGGGACCTAAACCCCTAAATTGCTTAATTTTGTATACGAGTCCCTTTTTTTATATAAGGCCTGATCTCCTGCCTTTCATTTGTCTTGTATCCTGGGAGTCAAAGATGATTGTGAGGAGGTGGGATATTGCAAATATTCATACAGTATCTTTCTTTTGGGGACTGTGACATTTCCTTTTGGGCTGGCAAGCACTGCAGTAATACATATTGCAGCTCAGATGAGGTCTCCATAAGTTCATATAAAAGTGGTAAATATTTTCCAGGCCCAGTGTCTGAGATTGTCAGAATTTAACAAATGTTTCCTTGAGCAGGAGGCCAAGTGGGATGTTGAACTGCGCCAACAACCTAACTATGTACAGCTCTAAACCTCTAAACACCACGGTCATGTATTTTCTCCTGAGGCAAAACAGCATTATTTCATAGGTGTATGTCTTTTATTATTATAAAACTTTGATTTATGAATTTCAATATTAAGCAAAGCAGTGCTTTCAAGTGAATTGATCTTGAAATAAGCAAATACATTGTCATTTAACCATATGCTTAATGGTATGCTACTTATAATTGTAATGATTGTTTGCCAAGCTTAGTTTCAAATAAAGAAAGAAATGCACAGATGGTTTTCTTATTTAAGTGCATTAAAATGCATACAGAATGTTTAGAAATGCAAATCCTTTAAATCAACTACTTGACAAAATCAGGCTTTGTTCCAAGTTGTTGTAATAGAGTCTCTTGCATATAAATAAAAGATTGTGTTACAGAAAGAGAGAGAATAAGTCATCTGTAGAACAGCAGTCAAGAGCTGAGTCTGAAAAGGGTGAAAACACAGGGACTTTATAACACTGAGCAGTTAGAAGAGTTGGAGAAGTAAATTGTCTGCAGTTATTTCTGTGGGTGATTGTACAGTAGGAGCAAGATTATGTTGATGCATTTGCCCCATTATAGTGGCTTAGAGGGAATTTACTCCTTTTAATACCTCAGTGTCAGAAGCCAGCATTGCATTATTTTGATTTATAGCATTATTAGTACAGTTTATATTTCAGTGCCCCCTCTTAATCCTCCCATTCATAGTGTTCTACCAGTTTCTCTTGGCTTTCAGCGGTGTCTTCAAAAAGACAGGTTTCTATGAGAAGAATGTTAAACCAATGCTAACTGCGGTTTATGATGATCAAAACATACAAACCCAGGGGTATATGGATAGCTGGCCCTGTGATGGAAATCTTGGCACTTACTGTGCTGGAGTTATGATTTTTCTTTGAAATTCAGAAGGGCATCATGATTGTATCAAAGTCTCAGAAACCATGAATGGCAGAATAAAGGGATATTTAAGGAAGCCTATAAGGAAAGACTCAGTAAAAGCTCGAGAAAATAATAAGTGGGAGAGTTGTTTGGATCTCTTCTTTCCTATGATTGTAGAAGTTTAAATTCATCTAGGAAAACTAATGAGCAAGTAAGAAAATATTGGTGGAGTCAAACGAAAAAGAAGATGGGGAGTATGGTTTGGTGTTTCAAGTAAATAAGACACTTGACACAAAGTGTCTGCTGTCATGATGTGGAAGGATGAATTACTTGCTAGCTCAGTTGCCTGGCCATGTGAGGTTGTGTTTTAGAAGATTTTGGTTTAATTTTCCTTTTTTTATTTTTTTTTAATGCTTCTGCAACTGGAATATTGAAGACAGTTATTCAGAAAACACTAATACACCTCTCAAGTGTCTCAGGAAGACAATATTCTTTGCTGGTATTGCAAACTCAAAGAAGTGGAACAGTATCAGAAATACATGCAGTGAGGAAAGACATGTTTTGCATGTTACTTGATGTCTCCAGATGACCCTTTCAAAATTCCATAGTCTTCCTTCAGCTTTCAGGATTGTGGCAGGTATGTACTTTCCAAGTGGAGTTTCAGGACCAAAAAGCTCAGATATATCACTTTCTCTCATCCTTTGACCGCTTAATGTTTTTATTTTCATGTAGATATTTTCTTGCCAGGTAGAAGCTGACACTTTGTGGTTTGTGACTACACACCCTCTTACATCAAAGATTATTTTATAATATAAAGAAGATGAAACAGACGAGATCTCTCTAACCTCAGCTGCCGGTCTTCCAGTTGGATCATTTTGATCCTTGTGATTCTTGTCTTTGTGCTGGATTTGGCTGGGGTAGAGTTAATTTTCTTTACATTGGCTGGTATGGGGCTCTGTTTTGGATTTTTGCTGAACACAGGTTTGATAATAAAGAGATGTTTTTGTTATTGCTGGGCAGGGTTTACACAAAGCCAAGGCCTTTCTGCTTTCGTAGTGCCACTGGTGAGGGGGCTGGGGGTGCGTGGGAGGCTGGGAGGAGACACAGCCAGGACAGGTGACCCAAACTGACCACAGGGATATTCCATGTGACATCATAGTCAGTGGGGGGAAGAAGGAGGAAACGGGAGGACATTTGGAGTGATCCTTTTTGTCTCCCTAACTATGCATTACATGTGCTGTTCTTCTGGAGATGGCTGAACACTGCCTGCCCATGGGAAGCAGTGAATTAATTCCTTGGTTTGCTTTGCTTGTGTGCGTGGGTTTTGCTTTCCCTGTTAAACTGTTACTTATCTGTTATCTGTCAGTTCACTGTCATTATCTCAACCCATGGGTTCTCAAACTTTTCCCTTTCTGATTCTCTCCCCAATCCCACTGGTAGGCGAGTGAGTGGGCAGCTGAGTGGGCCTTGGTTGCTGGCTGGGGTTAAACCACAGAAGTGTTTTAGCTTGTGACTGTAATAATATTTGGTGTCACCATCTAGTGCTTCTGCAAGGCTGTCCCAGTTTGAGACAAATTTGGAGGAACATCCAAAATGAACATCCTCTGATAGAAGGCAGATTATAGCCATCCCCTCCCCCACCAGGTTTGCAAAGAATTTTCCTCAGAGGAAAGTGAAAAAAAATTTATTTATTTAACAAGTAAAGTGTATCTAGGCACAGGAAAAAAAGAATAATGCTAAATAATAAAACCTCTCACTGTGGAGAGAACCACATTGGTAAAATTCCAAATTCTTGTGGGTGTGGCCTCTCTCCTCTCTGGAGCTGGGGTTCAGCCTCCAGGCCGTGGTGTAGGGCCTTCCAATGATGTTCTGGTGTTGCTGAACCATCCAGAAGAGAAGAAAAGGAAGAAGCCAAAGTCCCAAGGGAAAAAAAATATTCTTGCCTCAGGTCACAGACTAGCTGAAAAACAAAGGAGTTTAACTCTGCTTCTCTCACCTGAGAAAGGATCCGAGAACTGGGAAAAGCAGGAAGGTGCTTTCTCCACTCCCCAGCAGCAGAAACACAAGGCAGTGTATATCTGTGACTTGAACACAAAATCACTTGGGGTTTTTTTTCTCCCTTTCTCTCAGACCCAGCTTAAAGACACAGGAAGGCACAGGATTCATGTCTGGCATGGGGCAGACAGTAGGGAATACAGTATCATACAGCCACCCAAAGACAAAGCCTTATAGCTAATACTGTTTACCTAAATATATGGGACCTAGAGACCAAAAAAAGCATGCTTGACACCTCTTTTGGTGACTCCTTAATGGGAGTTGCTTATATAGCCAGTAAAATTAAAAATTCATTATTTGACAGGATAATTATTGTATCGCTGCTGTCTGTATTTAATGCTAAAATAAGAGACAAGCAATGCTGCACAAAGCTAATGTATTACCATGATGTTTAACAAAAATGAGTAGGTTTTAGCAACTTTCTCCTGATTCACACAGTCTTCAGAGGATCAAATATCCTTTATATACTTCAAAGATCTGAGTTATGGTATGGAATGCACAATAGTGTAATAAACACTGATTTTGGTAAATCACATGTAAGCTAAATAGGCTCAGGAAGAGTAAAGTACAGTCACTTGGTTCAATATTCCAGTGTTGTTGTATCTAGTGATAATAAATCAATTTTGGTACAAATTAAATTCACATTTATTTCTGACTGGTTGTATTTTTCAACCTCTTTGCTGTCATGGAGTAAGTTTCAGAGAAATAGAAACAGAACAAAATCTCGACAGAATAAGACTTTGTTAAAAAATATTTCACATGCCAGAGGTGTACAAACTTATTTCCTTTCCCATTGTGGGCACATCTGTTCCTTCTGGGACTAATTTTTTGTTTATAGTAATATATGCACAGATATTTACAGGTACACTTGAATTTGAGCTTAGAAGCAGACTTCATAGGGTTTAACTTTTTATTCTTTCAGGTTTGGGGCACATCTGATAAGCAGAGGCAATACATCTGTGAGGTGAGTGATCAAGGACACAACAATTACCTAATTGTGAATAAAATATTCCTCAAATCACAATGGGAAAACCAGCTCTACTAGACTGTACCAAAGGATCATGTCCCTCTGTACTCTAACAGTGGTCATGAGCATCTCACTGAGGAAAAATAAGATTAGGCAGGCATGCTTCATTTAATAGTCCTCTAGATTGCTTGCCTCGTAGTTATGTGTAGCTATAGAGTAGCTATTAATAATTTGTTTCTGTGAACCTGAGCCTGCATGTTCTCTCTCTAACATCCTTGTTGCATGAAGCATTTCATCTTTCTGTTGGATTTGAACCTGGCTGCTGTCTTCCTCTCAGTTCTTGTCCTTGAGGAGGGCACAAGAAGTTGGCCCATTCTATACCGTGGTTCCTGCCGCTTCTGACTGCCCAAAACTCAGTTGTTACTTGCCCAACTTAATGAGTCTCTACTTATTTCTCCCTTATCCAGCAACCACTCTGTATCTTGGAGCCCTTCTCTGAACCTTCTGTTTTTAACCTCAGATGTGAGTAGATGTATAAAGCAGCACAAAGATACACTCTGTCCTCATGTCACAATAGGACCAGCCCTTTAAAGATACAGGGTTTCATCACTAGCACAGACCCCTCTCTCATATTTCTTGTACCTTGATTATTTCTGAGTGACAGTGTTTTCATTCCACGAAGTTTCCAGCATGCTTTTTCATTCTCAGCTTTCCTTTTCTGCTTTTTCTTTTTTCCTAGATTTTTAACAATGCTGTAAAAGCATGTGTTTTGATCCTCTTAGTATCCCATTTAAATGGCTCTCTGTCATTTCTTATAGGACTGTTTCTTATCCTTTACGAGTTATACAATTTGTATGGTGTTCTGTGTAAAAGACACACTCTTTTAGACATCTCGGTTTTCCCCCAGTCTCCAGTTTAAAAGTTCATTTACAAACTTCATGTCTTTAAAGGCCAGCAGTGTGGTTCACTTAGAGTTCAAATTAAATACATCCTTCCTCTTTGGCCTTCTTTTACTCCAGAAACATTCCATCTGAATCATTGGTGAGGAATTAATCCCTAGTATTAATCTCTTTATATTTGGTTTTAACAAAAAGCAGGAAAAATGGTTTAAAATATAACAGAATACAGAAATTTGATATTACTTTTAAAAATCTTGCTACTCTTTTTTAGATATTTTGGATAATATTTCAAACTTAAATGAGAAAATTAACGTATCTTTTATCTAATTAGTTCTAAACAGTTGTAGCAATTTTTCAGTGAGATCAACACAAACTAACTGCAAACTCAATTATTTCAAGAAATATTTAAGAACATTAGGCTGAAAAAGTTTCACTGCTGTATTTATATATATGATAGTCTTGTTCTCATGAATCATCCAAATAATATATTCGATAAAAGTTCTGCCTTTTGAAGAAATATAGGTTCTGATTATAAGAAGAAATATTTTAATTGTATTCAATTCTGGCAATATTGAAATAAAATTTTAGTGAGAACATACTGAATAGCCTTATTTTTTATGGAAGAAGCCTATCTTGCATCAATGCTTGTGGAAGGTCACCCAATTTGACAATGTGCTGGAGCTTGCAGAAAGTGTCACCCCAATGTCATGCTTGCCCTTTTAAAGGCAACAGTTTTTTCCTTGTTTAATGAAGTTGCAAAGCTATATTGACAGAAATTAATATTTAGTCTTTTGACTTTAAAAAAAACCAAACAAAAATCCCCCCAAAACAAAAAAGCTGAAACTAAACCAGGTTTCAACATTTCTTTCCCCTTTACAGTATGGTTCACTGGATTATTTTCATTGTCTAATCAAACTAGTACCAGGAAACTAGGTTTTTTGAGACTATAGTGGACCGAGAGAAAAAAACAATCTACTTCATGACTTAGATAAGGAATTGAATATTGTCTGATTTTCCCACTCAAGTCTACTGCACTGTTGTCCAGAATGAAATTGAACTAATGTTCATGTAAGATGTATAAAGCCAATAACACTACATTCACAGAAGCTTTTTCTGATTGAGCTTTATGAGATTTTCTCAAGTCTTGTTTGCCCTTTGATCTGTATCTTCACTAATAACAGCAATATTTGGACCAAAAAAAAATACTGGATATGAAGAGTGCTTGAAGTTAGGAAATATGATTTGGTATGTGGAATGAACATTTTTCAGTAGGGAAATCAATTGGTGGGAGGTAATAAACAAGCAAACCAATAAAATGGATTTATTTTTGATTCTTGAAGGAGAATTGTAATTAAAACAAATAATCTTTAATTTTGTTATAGAATTATAATAAAAAAATATTTACTTCTATTAGATGATATTTATTAATATCTTGTTATCTTACTCCATTCTAATTTCTCTAGCAATTATCTTCTGTTATTAGAAACATCTTTCCCTCACTATGCTCTAGAGGGTATTTGGGCATCTACAGGATTGTCCCCAGGTAAACAATATATGCTCTGCCTTTTCTTTTTTCTTAAAGAATTAATATAAAATCATCTAGGTATATAAATGAAAATTAACACCGTATCTAAACGTTCTTTACATCACACGGTGGTGCTCTTGGAGAAACTAATAAAAATGTGACATTACAAATGTGAGGTACAATATACACTACACCTAAACTCTGAAAAAAATATAGGCTCTAAACTGATATATAATGAAAATGTACATAATTTCTATCAAATTTGGGTAGTTCTTATGATTCCAGCTTTTTATCCTGTTCTTGACATATCTTGCAAGGAACTTACTCGGTCTTTTTTTTCTCAGAATTATGAAATCTGAAATTTGTAGTAGATCGTTTGTCTGAGAATGCAAAATGTGATGTATTTTGTTTCTTTCGGATTCCAATTTATTATAGTTTGATATCAAGTGTTCTCTGATAGAATTAGAATCAAACTTCATTTCCCATTGTGTTGTAGAGGAAAACAGCTGGTAGAATGAGTCCTCAAAAATCTGTGTAGTTTATATATATTATATTGCTTTTTACATGAGTGATCATAAGAGCGTAATTGTAATACTCTTTACAATGATGGTTTGAAATAAAAATGGAAAATTATTGTAGTTTTGATTAAATATTTTTCCTCTCTCACCTTAGAAAAACAGACACATTTTCCCCTACCCCAAACTATTCACTTATTTCCTTTCAGGTTTCCTCTTGGCTTTGGTATACAGTAAGTATATGACAGAAAATCATATTGCTCAGCTATAATATTATTTTTATTTTCAAATCCACTTTCCATTGTTCCTCAGGAGTAATATTGGAAAAGGGATATAATTTTTTAAAGGAAATTAACATATTATTAAGGGTAGATAACACCACTCTCATAGAGCCCCACTGCTTGCTGAAATCATAAAAATAATAACTATATTTTCTCTTAAAGTATTCTGTTCTATGAACTGTATATAAAATACAGTGTTAGTTGCTTCAGGCTCATGAGATCTAAAATACTTACAGTGTTTGCATAAATGATGACATTATAAGAATCATTTCTGTTTTAAGATTGCTATTTTAAAAAGAACAACAACATAGATGTGGTTGCTGTTACTTGTTCTGCTGTTTTGGTGAGAAACTGTATTTTTAGATTAAAAAAATTTGACTTTTGACCATAGCAAGTTGAAAATGGGAGCTGGGCTTTACTTTAATAAAAATATTCACATGCCATGTCAAATCACCTAATTTAAAGCATAGCTTTTGAGTTAGAGTCGCCCATTGATGACTAGAGTATTTTCTGAGTGGGAATTAGTGACCTGTGAGTTTACAACAAGGTGTCATATTATTTGAGTTCTGGAAGTAAAGTCAGTAATCAAGGTCCTGTTGTATTTACAGTGGCTTGAGACTTTTTCTTTATGTAACATGAGCAGACGTTTCTCCTTTTTCCAGATGAAAGAACCAGACTTCTTCTGAAAAGACTTGAAGGGTCTGGAAGGCAGGAGAGAAAAAAATGTATATCAGAAACTGAAATGCACAAGACTTTTAATTCACCAAGAGAGCTATTAGACAGGATGTCTGTTGCTGCCCCTGGCAAAAAGATTTCCATCAATGGAAAACTGCTAAAAGACTCTGCCTCTGTGGCTTGGAAATGCTCAAGGTACTGCCCAATAGGCCTGTGAATTCTACACAGTGCAAGGCAGCTCAGGTCCTGTCAACAGGAAAACCCTATTAGTGTAGACTGGCCTAAATAACTAATAGGTTAACAGATTTACCAGATCACAGTTCTGTTTAGAATTAAAATATACTGTCATGGGTGGACTCCTCTAGTGACATCGACCAGCATAAAATTAGTGTCTCTGTGTCCTGCTCCCCTATGATGGTCACAAGTGTGACCAAAGGACAGCCCCTCATGAGAACCTAAGAACAAACATGCATCTCAGATGCTTCACGGGCTCACTGTTTCTCTGTTCTTATAGAACAGTTTTAAAATTTAAAAACCTTAAAATGTGTTTTAAAAAGCCACACCTACTCAAAAAGATGTGGTTCCCTTATGCTGCTTCAACTGAGTTTATATCATAAATAATACTCACACAACCTTCCATAAAGAACAGTCTTTCCATCAATATAAGTGATTTTTCCCTGGGCTGTATTTCTACTGAATGTACATCTCACCTCTGAAAGAAGCAGATATCCATGAGATTTTTTGCTCATTTCTGAGAAAACTGCGTCTCAGCTGCCCCTGGATGATGGACAGCCATGTAGATAAAGCATTAGTAAAACTCTAGCAAAGAAAATATTGCAAGAAACAGAGAATTAAAATAATTTGCTTGGGCATTTTCACTGCATTGCTCATCTGTAGTTTTCAAAGGCGGTGATCCATAGCTGTGCTTAACAGTAGAGAAGTGGAGTCAGCATAAAGAAATACCTTGCATAACAATCACAGAAGGCTGATATGGACTGGCAGAGCTATGGAATGGCCCTAGTGACAAGAGAAGCCTGGCACAGACTTGTGTCTTGAAACAGAGAGAACCTCTTGTTTCCCCACCTGATAATCTATTTTTGAACTGAAGTAGGGCATTGCCAATAGTTCTGTATTTGAAAGGTGTTGTAATATGATATGGACATGTTTCTTTAGTAGCAATGTGTGAATAGATTATTGAAATATACAGAGAACAGTTTGTACAAAAGACCAGTAAGTACTGACAATAGGTATAATGAGGATGATATTGAATCACAAAATCACTGTTCCTAATGATGAGCTGCCAGTGCCACACAGTCAAAACTTTGGTTTTGGTCTGATACAAAATGAAAGTCAGGAAGTAAAAGAAATTCAGTCTACTGGGAAAGGAAGCAAAATGTTTAGGTAACCGAACAAATATTTTCAGAAGAAGAAATTACTTATTTAGTTCTGCCAAGGTGAGAGTCCCCTTCCGTGGTAATACAATGTTTTATAAGGAGCAAATGGCAGAAGCAAGGCAAAGCTGAATTAGTTTTATACATCATTGATTCTTGGAGCAATAACCAAACGTATTAAGCAGCAAACTTGAGGGGAAAATGTATGTGGAAAGAGAAAATTCCACCGGGCCTTGTATTTTACCTTATTACTTCCTTTAAGTCACTAAGGTCTCTGTCATTATTACAAGAATGTTTCCTTGCAATGCAAATGAGTTGAAGACATAAACGTTTTCAGCTTTCCTAAGCAGGATACAGGTCTGCTCTCCCCAGAATTTCTTCCCTTGTAATTATTATGTGTCCATGCTTGTCATGTCTCTCACACTAACAGTTGATTTACAATCCTACTTCAAAGCGCTTGTCCTCACCCTGGTGGCAGTGAGTAATGACAACGGGCAAGAGACCCAGATACAGGATGCTATTTTGCACACCTGAAAAGTATTCCCTTTTTCTGCATTTCTGTGACTGCATGGGTAGAAAAAGCACTCTGTTATGACTGCTTCACAGTATTTTTGATGTTAAATCTTTGACATTTTGTTGTTCTAGCAATGCCATCTATTCTCAAATGCCTAATGAATGTTCATTAAAGTTATATTTCACTGTAATTCTATTTTCCAGCACACTCTTTATCTCAATAAATAACTCTTCATCTTGTCTCTGAGCAATGGAGGTCCTGTCACGTTGCTGAAGGAAGCACCAATGATAAAGGATGGGAATGCCATTCAGCAAGTATTTGCATTTTTCATCTCTCATTAAATAAAAAAAAAACCTCAGAGAGAGATTTGAGTGTAGCTGCAACTGCTACGTGTGATACCTGTCAAAATATGATAAATTGACAATTTTACCCTAGCTTCTTAACTCTTTGGACCGAAAAACTTGAGGAAGGCCTTGTTTTTTATGAATTACCATCACATTCATGAGGTAAAATGTGCTAACCATAATCACTTCCATTGAGGTTTAAGCTAAGGGCAGTGTCAGAAGCCACTACTTAGCATTTTAGCTCAAGAAGTTACTGCTTTTCTGATAAATCTGCTTGATGTTGCACTGGACTGAAATGAATTTTTGCTCTGTGATAAAGAGCGTAGCCATTCAATGTCTAGTGGGAAATTCCTAGGCATCTGTGTCTCTGCTGTGCTCTGCCCTACAAATCTTTGCTGACTTCAAATTCTACAGGTTTCTCAGGTCTTGCTCAGAATGCATTAGTGAGGAAAATGCATCCCTTATGCTTGCAATTTTTCCCATCCGTGTTAACATTTTGAATTCTTTCTTAAATTGGAGAAAACTGTACTTGATGAATAATTAAATATTTTCAGGTGGAATCTTTGTTCACCCATGAGATGTTCTGTCCTTAGAAATGTGTGAATTGCCTGTTTCCCAAATATTGGTTGAAAGTGTTTAGGAGAAGAAGTGAAGAATATCACAGACATTTGAAACTGCATGGGGAATTGTAGGCAGGGAAAATGAAAGAGATTACATACTTGATTGAGATGCTGGAGGCCTTTTTTAAGTCATTATGCTTATCATTCTTCCATTTAGTGTAATTTTTATTTTCTCTCTTGAATCTTTGCAGATAGATTTATTAAGATACTGGATCTTTTCTGGAATAGGTACACATTTACATGCAGTAAAATTGCATTTGCCATATAGTAGCCCAGGAACTTAATTTAAATGACATAGTCCTTCTGGGCTTTTTTTTTTTGACAACCCAAGTAGTTTGCAGTGTTGCTGTGGTAATTATAGATTTGGAATTTTAATATTTCTTTTTGCTTTAAAACTTTTTTTACCATTTAAAATAAGTTAATTCTGTAAAATTACCCCATACAGAATATTCTGCAAAGGGGAAAGGAGTTAGTAAATGCAAATATGACTCTAATTGCAATTAGTAGGATAAATTTTAGGAGAGGTTAGTTACTGATAAACATGCATCCTCATGTTAATTGTTTAAATATCCTGTGCTAAACTGGTGATCAATACCCTGTTTCAATCTTAAGGTATCTAAAATTGCAAACAGTAAATCTCTGGCTAGTCCAGGCTTCAAAGGGACAGAGAGCTCATCCAAACACACACAGTATTCAGAATGTAAAAAAGTAATCCTCTACCCCAACTCAATCTATGGTGAAAGTATCTTCTAGGGAGCTTAGAGTCAGTGGAGACACATGATCGATAGCAAAGTAGCTAATGATGTTGGTATTTTACTTTTTCTTAAGGGGCTTTTAATAAAATATGTGTAAAATACTTTAGGGAGCCTGATACATGAATGAGTTACATATTCACTGCCAGCTAAAGTAGGAAATGTGCTATTCATTGAGTCATCAGGCCAATTTCTCTAAAAATATTGGAATTCCTGCACTGAAAAAGGATGGCATGAATTCATCAACTGCCTCATCCCCTAACTTGCCAAGCCATTCGAGAATCACACTGCTTCAGATACTCCTTGCTATGCTTTTAGATTTTAATTAGTATTATATATTCACATCAAAACGATGTTACTCTTGCAATGCATAAAACTATTTTATACATTTTCTTAGAGCTAAGTATCCTGAATGTATCAACTCTGCCACTCCTCCCTCATTTTGCTAAATACAAATGGGTTATAGCACTAACAAATTCTGCCTTTACAGTGGTTATAGCTGCTGGTAACTGTTATGGGTTGGCCAGAAACACGCCAGAGTCTCTAAACTAACATCATTTTTCTCTAGTGCCCCCAGCTCTCTTCAAGATATCAAGAGAATCTGCATCATAAATGTTTCTACTATCTGATAGAATTGCTTCTTTAACAAGTCTTTCATCACATCTCATAAATTTGCAGACTGTAACAGTAAACTTCAGAGAAAACTTGTGAAAAGCTTGTAAAAATATGTCACCCTCCTATTAACTTTCTCATCACTCAGTTACTATTTCAGCAATGTTCTTTTACCATGCCAGTGGTGAGTATCATCCCTTCTGGAAAACTGTTATCTGTTTAATAGCAGCTTCTTACCTTTATTTTTTATTAATCCCTTTGTGTTTTTTACAGTATTTCAGGGATAGAAAATAAAAGATCATTTCTGAAATATCTTTGCCTGCCTCTTCATATGCTTGAGTGAACTTCTGACAGTGAACTGAAAATGGTGTTCAAATTCAAGCTATATACCTGTTGATTTCTCTCTAATTTCCTTCTATCTGCAGTGTCAAATTTAGTTTAGAATAAAACTATACTTCTGTTCATAATGCCTGCAAGCTTGTGATTAAAGCCAATGCTAAATTGTACTTATAAAGTACAACCAGATCCTGAACTGGTAAAATATTTGCTAAACTGACTGGTAAGCACCATAAATTGTCACCCTGAGCACCTGTTTGGTGAAATAAAACCCAAGATATTTCTGGTTCTGCACCCAAGATTTGAAACACACCTTGAGAGCACATATAGTTCTAGAGAAGAATTATCTGTACCTCTTGCATTAATATAATTTGCTTACATAATTATCAAAAGTGTGTGTTCTAATGTTTTACAGATTTTACTGTAAGAACACGTAATTGGAAGGCGTGGATGCTTAATAAGTTTTTCCTTTCCCACATACCCTGAGAAGGTAATGAATGCCTCACTTCATGAAAGAGATGCTGCTTTCTGTGCCCTTGCACTTCACTAGCACCCAGGCCTGTTATAGTTTACATGCCTAATTCTGCAATCCCTTGAAGAGTTTGGTCCTTTTGTTATCTGGTTGTGGATCCATATATTTCTCTCATCCTCCTTTGAAAGTGCAGCTGACAGGTGCCTCCTCAGTCTCCTGTGGCATAAAGTTCCAGAAGGTCACTGCCTGTTGTATAAAGTACTTATTTTTATTTGTATTGAATTTCTCCTACTAGTTTAATGTTATTTTCCCTTTTTCTGAACAATTTTATGGAAAAGTGTTGTGCATTTGCTTTATGATGGATTATTATATTTGTGATAGGGATGGTAATTTTCAAAAGTTTTCTCTTTTTTATTTCCTGTAGTTTGAATGCTTCAGGACTATAATGACTTGTATATTTATTTTGTCTTTCAAAAATACTGGTGGCAATACTTTGCCTTCTTCTGATTATTTTTTCAGTTCTGTTTTGGTTGTGCAAACAAAGAGCTTCATATCTGGCCTGAAACAAAGCCTCAGTGCTTGAAGCCATTCTGATTCTGAATGAAGCAGAAGGCTCCCTCCATGCTCCCTCCCTCTGTACTTCTGCCTCAGCCCATTTGCCTGGCCTGTCTTACACTTCAGCTGCTTTGTGACGTTTTATTCCCATAATCTAGAAATTTCATCAACCAAATTATTTTTTCAGAAAGCCACCTGGGGGCAGTTTCAAAAGCTTTAGTTGAGATTTATGGTTTCTCCACTGTCTGCAAAAGAAGTAAATAGTTTGGCTTGACATGAATTCTTTATTATTGTGTTAGTTATCGCATATTTCTTGCTTTTTTTTCCCAAATGGTCACAAATTGCTTCAAATTTTTCTCAGATTTATCAAATTGGATAATTTTTATTCAATCAAATAATGACACACTTATGGTTTAGTTAATTGCCCCAGAATTATAGGTGAGAAAACATTCTTATAATTGCCTCAAAATTAGTCTGTTTTTTCATTTATTTGCCTACTGGTCTCAACATATCCACATAAATGAAAGTTTAAGCACATGCAGAAGTGTAGATTTAATACTGCTTTTCTGGTAGAAATACAGCATCATGCTTCAGCAGAATTTGTTTTAAATGTACTGCAGTGTCAGTGGTTTTGAGTAGCTCAGACTGTAGTTGAGTGTCATCACAGAGACAAGGACAGAAAGCAAAGACATCAAATTCACTGATAGCAATCAACAGAGTCCCACTTTCTTCCTCTCCTCAAGAGCAAGGAGATGCCTATTCAGAAGCATCCCTGTGCCCCTGTTCTCAGTTGCCACTCCACTGCACATCTGCTGGTTTGGCAATAACTTACCCATAAATGATGTAAGACTGGAATGAGGCAATGCTTAAGGAGATGGCTGTCCCGTGTTTTAAACAGAGCAAGGAAATCAGTCTGAATACCAGACTGACACTGTTCTCCCTACTTAAACAGTTTGTTTTCCATATCAAGGGGAATGGGTCCAAACAAACAACTGAATAAAAAAGGGAATGAAAAACAATCTCACAAATGCTGAACTGAAATATCTTAAGATGGAAAGTTCCATCCTATAAAGTGGAAATATATGCATGAAAGTTTTATAGTTATATCACTTTTGTTTTAGTTCTCAAAATAAAGCAGATCTGTGCATTTGATGAGAGTCTCAAAGCAAAAAGAATAAGGGAAAAGTGGAAAAATTCATGCTGAACATCATTTGTAAGCGTTATATAAAAGACTATAATGTTACTGAGATTTTCTTCTAGTCTTGAGACTAAAGAAAGAAATCAAGACTCAGATGCCTTGATGCTCTTCGATCTTTTATCTTTGTTCAGTTACAAGTAATTTTTAGAAAATGCTTTGAAAACAGCAATGGTCATGCTTCAAATATTTAAATGTATTCAAATAAAATCCTGGTTATTTTTGTAATGCTGAAACAATATTGTTTATGCCATATTTTTGTAGAAAAATTCACTATGAGTTAATGTGATAAAAATCTACTGAAGACAAGCCACCAGGTCGGCATAAGAAACTGCAAACATCCCAGAACTTCAAGAAGAAAACGGAAATAATTTTTAATAGAATTCAACTGACATCAAGCTGTGAATGCCTAAATACACAGCAGTTTACTTGTGGTCCTCTGAAAAGTACTGTCTGGAGCTCAGTGTGGAAAAGTGGACAGAAGTGCTGTCTTCTCAGAAATTTTGTCTTGTTTTGAGTGTATGTTTGGGAAGAGGGACACATCTTTCTGGTTAGGCAAAAAAAAGATTGTTCTAGCAATATATGTGGTTGCACAGTGGTTATTTGTGCTTTTCAGATAAAGATCCATTATTGTTGCCAGCTTATGTAAAAGAATACAAAGTATTTTGAAAAATACCAATAAAAGTACCTTGCCATTTCTCTAAGGAAGTCTTGTGTTTGATTTTAAATAAGAACTTGTCTGAACTATCTGAAAATGAACATCATTGCCAAAAACATTTCTACAAAACTGAAGGTTAGTTTTCAAATATATCTGTCTTTCTCTGACATTTCTCCTTTCCTCTTGCTAAAGGCTATATTACATTGGAATTTATCCAGTGCACTGTGTCTTCTAGATTTGCCCATCAACTTCACTATTATTATTCTCTCAACTCTGATATCAGTTGTGCCAAGATTTCAGTGCAGAGCAACTGTGTAGCCACAGAGGTTTCTCCCCTGGTGATTTTAACTGGCACAAGTTGTATTATGGCGTGATTTTTATTTCTGTGAAGATCAAATGCGGTTCTGCTGGAATAACTTCTTCTCTCTGTTGTATATTTAGTTCGTAATTTTTGATTCCATACCTTCTGGGTTGTCTAAGTGAAACTCTGGTTGGTACTGTAAGTGATGGCACCTTTCTCCATAGAACTATAGAAAACCTCTAATACAGCTTGTTCAAAGCAGGGACAGCTGTGAAATCAGACCAAGTTGCTCAGGGTTTTACTCTCTCTTCCCTCATTGACATAATTATTTTAATAGATTTCAGTAATTTTATTATTTTTATTTTCCAGGCAATCTTAATATAATTTTTGGCTTCAAAATTTGAATATTCCATATAATTAACTGTAATACTCTAATTGTTCCAAAGACTTTTAGCTAGAAGACTGTTTTCTGATGGAGCTTACATTACTCTGTTCACCTGTTGCTTAGTCACGTAAGTTATTTCTAAGCATGAGTAATCCTAACACTTGGATTGCTTTTTCTGTGCATAACAGGAAAACAGAAAGGTACCATAGCAAAGTGATGCAATTTGAAGTGCATGTGACTGTTCAAAAGCACAAAATGAAACATATAAATCAAAAGTAGATGCTTGAATGGGCACAAAAATGTCCTGTCTTACAGTACTACACTGAAGAAATTCTCATCTCTTTTTCACTATAAAAAGTTATGCATGTTTAATGAAAGATAATTCCAAGCATGAATCAATTATTGTGTTTTCCCATAAATTATAGATGGAAGAGGTATGGTTCTCAGCAAAAAGGAGGAAGGGGAAAGAAACCTGGCTTTCTAACCTAGTTGTTGAATTACTTGCTACTGACAAGGATCACATTTTTATACAAATTAATGTTTAGCCTATAACAAGTACAGAAGTCCAGTGCATGAATTCAAGAGAAAACTACTGGTGGGGTGTGTCTTCCTGATCAGACAGCTTTGATTTCATGACAGTAGTGGAAACAAAGACATGTTCTGAAATATTTCAGGGAAAGCTACCATCCACTCTGTTCTATCCCATGTAGTTCTGACAGCTTGGAAAAAAAAAAAAGTTTGTCTCCTTTTGTTTTGGGTTTTTTCCTTCCACTTTGAGACAGACTCCTTTACACAGAAAAAATAATCCCAAGCTATGTTATAAACCTCCTGAAACGGGTCTTAGTGATGAAAGTGCTGAGCCATGTTTGCAGCTTGCCAGAATGGCACATCTGTCACTATAAAAAAGCTGTACTGTGAGGTGGAAAAAGAAAACCAATCTATAATATGATTCTTTCTTAATGGTAAATATAACGCAAAGCAAAGACAGGGCATTTGCAAATTAAACCTGACATGATCTAATCCTGTTTGTGCAGTGTTTAATTTTCAGGTGTCTGAGCTACATAGCACACAAGTTAGGAAGCCCTCTACTAATACAAATTACAGTAGCTGAAGGAGGCGTTAGCTCCTGCCCCTCTTAAATTGTGGGTTTTTTCTATTTATGCAGGCCCTCCCTGGATCACTAACAATGCATTATAATTATTGTTTAGTGACACTGCAGGGAGTAAACCTGCTAGAACTGAAATATGCTTATTCGATCTCTCTCCTTAAGCGGTGCCTCTTGATAGCTCATTTCAAAATGAGAACTGACACCTCATCTCTTTGTCTCCTGTAATCAAATTCTCTTCTTCTTTCATAGGCTGCTCTTAAGAAGGAAATTGCATTTTGCTGTAGTTTTGATGTTTTGTGAATCTGTGTTACAGGTAAAGGGGAGTTGGAGGTACAGAGTTTCAGTTGTGCCCTCATAAAAAGGCAGTGTCAATTTTGTTCGTATCAAATTGAGCTGAGTAGCAGTTCCATGAGGGCAAATAGACCTGAAGCTTAGCTGATTTTAATTTTAGTTGCTCAGATGCTGAGGTGTTGATAAGACTAGTGATATTTTGTACAAAAAGGAAACTTTTTTGCAGATTTGGATAAAACAAAAGAAGTTAATGAGACCTCTTCTGGAGGCATCAGAGGGGCATTTTCCCCTTTGCATCCTGTTTTTCCATAGCCCTGCTTCTTTTTCCTACCCAAATTTAGCACCCCAAAATATGCACCCCAAGTTATTATTCCAACTTGAAAAATAATCATATCTTAAAAAATTCTGAGCCAAATATATCTATAGATATATTTAATACAGAGAAATGGACCTTTTATTTTAAGTAAGTAAATAGCCTGTAGCTGAAGTACCAGTTAGGTGTGTAGTTACTGTGGGTGTTCTCTCTAGTCAACGGGGAGAAAGTGGCTCCTGAGGAAGAGCATTTTGTCCCCTTCATAGCTGAACTACCTTTGTGGACTTGCCTCCATCTACAGACAAGCGGTAGAGTCCAGTTTCAGTAACATCCCCAAATATGCATGGCATACGATGAACTTCTGTCATATTGTAGAACTGACTGCAGAACTGCAATTGCAGAGCAAAGGAAAGGGAGAAACTGCTTGGCAGAAGCAAATATTAACCTGGAAAAAGAGGAATCCAAACTGGGCTAAGGTAATTTCAGTGAGTATTTTCACAAGTGATGTTTTCTTCTCTTGTGTATGATCCTGACTGTGTTTCCAAGATCTTAATAAGGATCAGTGTAGACACTAGAATGCTTCCCTGTTGATCATGTTTATAGACCTCTGTGAAAAGCAGAATAAGGAGCTGCTGATGTTGGAACACCTATAATCTCCTCTGTGAGGACCTATTCAATGCAGAAGTAAAATGAATTTTGTGTTCTGCTCTGTTTGAAGCAAGTTTGTTTCTTTACTTGTTCTAATATCAAATAAAAGGAAAAAGGCCCATTCTAAAGCAGCTGGAGTTGTATTTTTGGTTTGTTGGGGTATCTTTACCTTAATGTGTAAATTAATAAAAGCATCTTAAAATACTTTATTTGTTTACAAAGTTGACTCTCATGAACTTGAAAACTAATAACTTCTTCATTGACTGTGTAAGTACAAAGCCCTGTGTGCTGGGTTCACTGTCAGCTCATACTGATGATATGTGTGATGCAAGGATTTGGGTTCTCAAATCAGGTATCTGTCTGGTTTAGCATCCTTAGGAAAGGGTCTTCAGTAGGAATAACTGCAGAATAAGTCCGTGGAGGCTGTGATAATTGAGTGTACTCCCTGACCGTTTTGCACTGAAGGTGAACCATCCTTTCATTCAACTGAATTGGAAACTGTGCAGGGTAGTATTGATTACACTTCTCTGTACTACTAAGAAAAAAAATCTGTTCTCCTTAAACTGGACAAATAAAAAGGGTGAGTTCTACACAGTGCAAAACGAAACACAAATCTCTAGGCTGCTATACTTACATTGTGGAAAGAAAAATTTATAAATTCCATTGAGATTGCAAAAGCCTCCCCCAAACTTGAAAGACCCATGCCATATACAGCAGTATTATTACTATGCATTATTATTTTTAATAGGCTAATTACTCCTGTTTCCTTTCAAGACTGGTTGTTTTTTATCTTCAGTATGGCCCACACCTGTGTGTGGCTTTGATCTGCAATATGGAGAAAGATTGTTTCTCACTGCCAGCAGAGAAGTACGATGGCTCATCAGTTCTCTTGTGTACACAAAGGGACAGATTGCTGCAGACTGTGAATGCTGAACCCTGTCTGAAGGAAAAGGCTCCCTTTTTATAGCCTTTTTTCCCCCGCTTCTTATAGCAAATTTCCCTGATCTGTTGCCAGCATGGTTTCTTTTAAGGATGTTTCTTCCAAATATGCATAAAGTGTCCTGTGCTTCCACATTCCCTCCAGCTCAGTAGGAGAAGCTCATAAGTTATTTTGGACAATTTATACAGCATGTAGTAGGATGTGCACAGCATGTTATACTCCTTTTTTTTATACAGTGGAACTACTCTTAAGGGATATAATTTTTTCCCAATTATAATTTTCTGCACTCTTTTGTAATTTAATGGGAGAATCTTTTTTTTTTACCAGAGAAGAGAACAATATACGACTGATGTAAAAAACAGGTGGAGCTCAGATGCTGCCAAAATAGCATCAAATTAATACCTGCAGATACAAGACATCATTATAGCTCTGTCTTTTAATTTTCCTTAAAGTTATGGATATTTTGTTAAATTTTTGCAGTATAACACAGGATTTAGGATAGATTTTTCATTCTAAATTTACCAAGAAAATTAAATCTATTTCATTTGCAGAAGTATAAAATTATGGTTCTTCACAAGATCCTGCTAAATTCAAAGAGATAATATGTTCAGGACAATGATCTGTGGAATTGGAGAAAATTGTAAGTAATAGTGGTCAAAGAGCATGGGGAGAAAATGCAGGAAACCAATTGTGAAATTTCCCATTTGTTGCAGGGATGATACATAAATACGCAGCAATTTCCTGGAAAGCCAAGGGTCCTGTACTTTTTCCACACCTATTTCTGTAAAACTGTGTTCGCTTGGATTCAGAATAGGCCTGGTGGGACTTTGTTCGATTTAGGTTTTCAGTGATTAGTTATTAACTTTGTGTTGCTTTTTTTGACTGATTTCTGAGACTGATGACTTTTGCTCATGTACTATGAGAGGTGTCTTCTTCCTACAGTTCATGTCTGGAGTGTTTTTTCTGCTGTAGCTCATACAATTTAGGTTTATCTTCATTCTTGGTTTTCTTTAATTTCTTCCTACATTATTTTCTATTTTGCAACATAGTGTGTTTGATTTTGATTTCTTCCAAACCTTTTCTTACTGTTTTCTCTAAACAAGAATATGAACTTTATATTCAACAGGTAGTTCACCCAAAAGGTATATGAAATATCATAGGTCCAGCAATCCTTACACAGATAAAATAGAGCTTGCTTATACTTTCTTTCTAATTTATGTAATTCCATCTAAACACAGCAAAATGAATTCTGTCTAATTTTCCATTTTTCTTCTCAGAAGAGAGTAACTGAGCCACACGACAATCCATGTCACAAAACTTTGTTTATGTACTTCATTTTTAAGTCTTAGAGGAGAGGGCAGGAATGAAAGGGACTTTCCCAGCTGAAATGGTGGGGGTTTTTTATCTTTTCCCTTGTTAGTCATAGTATCCCTGTGGAATGGAGAACAAAAGTGGGAGTAGAGCACTTCCTTATCTGCTCACAGCTTTTCTGTGGTTCTTAGAAAATTCAAACATAAAGTCACTGCTTAGAAAATAACAGACTTAGCACCACAGCAAGACAAGTAAATGAACATTTAATAAAGTTATGCCCCAGAATATGCTTGCAGTTCAACATTAAAGAAGGAAATCTACAATTAATAGATCAATAATTCATAACAAGGAATATAGTCTTTTAAAATAAGAAGTTCTGCTAGAGATAATTTCCAGGTCATCTAAGATAACATACTCATTTTTGTAATGTGGAAAACAAAGTCTGGTGAAGACCATTGCATGTATTCTGGCTTTAATTTTTTCACTAAAGAAATGTTTTGAATATGTTAGAAGCTGCTTAGACTCAGTGTTTTAGTTTTACTTTTGATTAGAATGGCCTAATTGAAGGTGAAAGTAAAATTGGTAACAAATTTAGAGAAAATTACTGGAGGAATTTTGAAAAATTTAAGAAGGTTAAAAAAGCTCAGAAGGGCTTTTGAAATGATCATGGCAGGCACTCCAATCACATGTAACACCATAATCATTATTTATTTTGCGATATCTCACAATCATAACCATTGGTTAATTGTGCCATCCTTGCATGCAGATAAGGATGAGATCTGCCTAAATTGCAGTTTATTAATTGTCAATACCTGTTATGTTTCTTTGAGATCTTCAGTGTGTGGGTTTTATTTTTTCTTAGCTTTAATTCTAAAATTTTAGCTCAATAAAAACTTTTCTAGTTTTGGAACATTTCAGTACGGAAACACTATAATAGTTATATATATATGCCTTTGGGGTTTCAGCTGTTACTGAAGCAAAGTCTTCTGGTTTTCAGAAACTTCCAGAAGCAGAGGGACTAGAGGTTGTATATAGTTTTGATAACCCTCATCATCATCCTTCTATGGTTACAAGGATATTTTTATTTATATGTGCTCCACTTTTTTCTCTGCTCTATGTCAAGTTTTACTCCTCAAAACAGCCATTTCATTTTCAAAGAGAGATCTCAGGAAATCAAAACTTTTTTTTATAGTTGACCTACAGTGATTATAAATCAAAATCACCCAGGCAATGGAGAAGAAAGAGAAATGTATACATACAAAATGGAACTCTATAAATAGAGAGATAAGAACATCCGCCGGTACAAGAAGCCCTTCAAATATGGGACTCATGAATAATGTAGTTCTCTAGTAGACTCAATATGCCCAAAACAGAGGGCAGGCACATTTGCCAATACCACAGGCCATGAAGCTAAGGAAGAACATAAAAGAAATTACTTCTTCATTTTCACTCAGCAGGGCAGTGACAGAACTTGATCAATTTTGAGTTTTTTCAGACATATCATGATTGAGATAGAGTTGATTGTAAGACAATAAAGTTCAATGGAAAAATTGGTTGAATGGAGAATATTCAAGTCCAGCAAGTCCTGTTTTGTATCCTGGTCTTGCTGCTGATCAACACCCTTCTGTGCTTGGAACATTATACTGTTGCTTGTGCTGGTACTTGTACACACTGTGGCATTATTTTTTTCCCTGCTTAGTAGGCAGTTGCACCCACCTTTGCAGAGCACGACATAGAAGTGTGATTTTGTGCCTGAAATCTGTCAATAAACATATGCTAGTTTGAAGGAAATAATCCTATTCCTATAAGCCTACCACCATCTAAGACTCCTTTTCCCTTTTGCTCACTCCCTGGACAGCTCCCTGGTGGTTGTGGCACTGTGCAGCTGTCCTCACTGGGAGCATTGCTGTGCCGTTAAGGTGACCATGCTAGTCTCTGCTGACATTAGGTGTGTTTTCCTTCTACAAGATGGACTTCTGTCTCAGTCAAGCCAGAGTTTGTCCACCTAGCAGATTAGGCTTTAACTGGCCTGAGCTGGAGTCACTGGTGCTACCACTACAGCAAAAGAGTCAGTCTCTCCTCAGGGTCTAGTGCCCTTTTTTCTGACACTGCTGCAGCTGAGCCATGCTGTGGCAGTCAGTGCTGTATGCAACTGGAGCAATTGTAGCTAGTTCTCCTTCTGCACATGCCTGGCAGTGAGTGAGAATTATTCTCTTAACTGGCCTGTCTGTGTCAAACTGGAGAGAAGTGCCAGGATTGTCCGAGGCCTGCCATTCTCAACCACTCAACGCTTGGATGCTGCTGCTTCTGAACTCAGAATCATACAATTGTCTTTGGTCTCCCTCCCCATTTAGCCTACCACTACTAAAAGAATAACATCAGGACTGAGCTCCAAACACTTTGCATGGATTTGGTAAGACCTTTAGTGGAGTGGACTGATTCTGGCTGCAGGCAGACTGCCCTTCCTTCAATATCTATTTACATGTCAGTGCCCCTTTTATCACACACTGACTCCAGAGCCAGTATGTGCACGGCAGATAATCTAGCTTTGAGAGTGTTATGTCTGTAACAGGTATGTGATGGGAGGGCAAAAGGTCAAAAATACAAGTTTTGCATAGTTGGCAACAGAAAATTCAAGGCTCTCATTTAGCAGAACCTCTAGAAATTAACTTTGGCAGTAAGTCATTTTATTAGGGTAATCAGTGTGAGACTGAACGCCAGTAATAATAATGTTAGCTGTGTGAGTTTAAAATCAAGTAGTCATGACTTATTTTCAGGAAGACTTAATGCCTAATACTTCAATTCACTCTCATCAAAAAATGAGATAATTATCTCTAATTCTCTCCTCTGGTGCCACGATTTTTTTATTGTGTAGAGACTATGTATTCTTAAAGCAAGTAATTTTTAAGTACTAATCAGACTACATATGACAGTTTCCATGGCAATCTAATTGAACACTAGCTTTTAAGTCAGAAATATGAAATAATTTAAACAATTTATTTAATTGCTTGTATGTTAATTAATCAAATACCTTTCCCAAGGCAGTGATTATTTTATTCAATATTCCTCTTTCATATATGCACACACATCCATACAGATTCACTTTTTAACAAACATGTCCCGTGAGTATCATCAGAGTAAAAAAAGCCTCAACTTTGTCAAGCAATATTATTTTAGCCTGAGCATTTAGTTTCCCATTTCCACAAAATAGGAATTATTTCTTAAATTATGACTCTCTTCAAGTTATTATATTTTGTAATGTGTATCCTTTAACATTTAAATAATTTTAAAATTAATTAATGATAAAAACTTTTGATTTCTTAATAACCTTAATATATACTAATTAATTAATATTCATAGGTTTTGGTTCTGAAGTTAACTACTGTAATGATATTGCATACTGCAATGATAAGCATGTAGCATAAAATTGGGGAAAAAAGCCATTAGTTAAAGAACATTATATATTCTACTGTTAAATGATTAGTTCTTGGTAACATTCTGGATTTACTGTTGCAGTACATATTTTTTAAGGAGAGACTGAATTTATCACTGTTATCACATGATGCAGATTAAAAAAATTGAAGCATTTAAAGTCCTTTATTGCTTATAAAGGTGGGAAAAAGAGTTTGTGTGAAAAATTTTAAATTCTTTTGATGGCCTGACTAAAGCAAACTTTCTCATATAGCATCCTGATCTTACACCATATCTTTTTCATAGTTAGTTCACCTGGCACTGCTGACCCTGCATCATCATGGGGTCTGGCATTGGGTAAGTGGAAGTGATACAGGAAAAAGCAGCTTTCTTCTGCTAACAACAGTTGCAAGAATATCCTTCGTAAATGAGAACATTTAGAGGCAACATAATCCTCTTCAAAGGAAAATTCTGTGTGTTTTGTTAAATTTTTCATTTCTTCCCAGCACTTCAAAACACCCAGAAATTAAAAATCCCTTCAAACTTGATTGAGAACTTCAGTAGGAAGGTTGAGGTTGTAAACTAATTCTTAAAGTTTGCATATGGACATATCAGGGCTCCAAATCCTTTGATACTTATCTTGTTTTTTCTTGCTGTCATAGTTTTGTGTTTAAGACTCATTAGTGTGGTAGCCTGCAGCCAAAATGCTGTTAGTTATTCCTGGTTTCTCTTTAAAGAACATGGAGTCTAGCTGCATGAAACAAGATCAAATGACATTCTTCTTTGGCTAGTGGTGACAGACTGGTGCAAGTAGATTTTGTTGGATTGCTTCTGTAGCAGTTGCAAAAATAGAAAATAGATTCATAGACTTACAGAATCACTGGGGTAGGAAAAGAACTCTGGAAATCATCTAGTCCAGCTCACTTTCTCTATTCAGTCAGTGTCAGCTAGAGCAGATTGCTCAGGACTGTGTCCGGTCAGATTTTGGCTCTTAAATGAAACAGTTATTTTCATTTTGGAAGTATTGGATTGTCACAGGAAACTGCATTTTTTTCTGGGAGAAAACAAACCAAACCAAACCACAAAAAAGAAACAACACCTATGTAAATAAAGGTTTTGAAGTCTTTGCTGATTTTTCTTTTCATATTTGACTGTATCCTGAGTAGTGTCATCCATTTCCACCTACCTTGTTTAACCTATAAATCAAAATTTAATAGGAAAAAAGCATGGTAGCAGTGTTTCAATTTCAGGTTTATACTCTTGTGGTAGGTTGACCCTGGCTGGATGCCAGGTGTCCACCAAAGCTGCTCTGTTTCCCCTCCTCAACCAGAGAAGGGGAGGAAAATATGACGAAAGGCTTGTGGGCTCACACACGACAGGGAGAAATCACTCACCAGTTACCATCACAGGCAAAAAGACTTGACTTGGGGAAACAACTAAGGGTCCTTTGAAAAAAACATCATGGAAATGGCCAGTGTCTTGGTTACAGAGGTATACCTCTCCATTGAAGTATTTTTCTGCTCTGAGCACCACAAAAATTGCTGGTCACTCTCCAGCTGCATGAGGTTCCATGCATGCAAAGCAACCACACATTTTGTGGTGTAAGTTCTGAGAGGCAGTCTGCACAGTGTGAAGTGTTAGAGGGAATGAGTAGCAAATCACAGAATCCCATAGCTCTGTTGTGGGTAATGCATTGCCTCTGGCAGTAGTCAGGTGTTTTTTAGTAGCTCAATAAGTAACGTCTTCAGAGCAGATCGCTCTTAATTTATACATGCACTTATAACAACAGGTATTCTGTTTCAAGCACCTCTGCATCTCTAGGTAATGAAATTACCTTGAATGACTTAATTCAGAACTAAGTGTCCTCTTTTTAATTGTGTAAGTGTCTTAATATGCATTAAGGCTTATTCCAGAAAGCATTGATAGTTAGCTCATTCATTATATTGATTGACAGTAAAACATCAAGAAAAGCATCTATCTGTGACCACTTTGTCAAGAGCATTGCCTGAGCTCTGCTGTCTCTGAGTGTGTTGGCATCTTGGCACAACATCTAAATCACTAACAAACAAGATGCCATTCTAATGAGAACAGTAATATTGGTTCTGACAAAGCATTTAAAAACAAGCAGAGGATCAGAGAACCCCAGCTCAAGATGGAGAGCACTGGATCAAGTTTTAGCTGCAGAACTTTTCTTTCTCTTTTTGCCTTTCTCTTCCCAGCCATAATCACAGTTCTTCATCAGTCCCTTCGTCTCCCCCCTCTCCACTCCTTCTCTCTGGTAAAAAACCTTTAGAGAAACAGTGACAGAATTCACTTCTTTTTTCTTTTAAAATTTGTTGAATATTTATGAATCTAGAAGACTTTCAGTGCTTCATTTTTGTTAAGATTTTTGTTTTGATTTGTTTTTCTAGGAGCTGTGCTCAGAATTGTAGGATTTCGGGTGGGGTGAAGCAGATGATGCTGTACAGGATGAGTAGTACTGCAGTGAAACCAGTTTGAAAAGCAAGCTTGTCAACGTCAGGGCTTACAAAATCATTTGTGAAGGTATACAGTTAATAAGATAGAGCAATTAGTCTCTTCGCTGGCTTGAGAAAATGAGGCAAAGCAACTTCCAGAAGATAATTTCCATTTCACTGAAATCTAGAATGGTACATCTTCACCATTCATTAGGAAAAAACATCACGGCATTATCTATGAAAGCTCTGGTAGCCAGACGAAGACAGTCCTTTACATTGGGCAATTAAGTAAAATAATAATTGCCAATTTAAGTCAAGGCTACATAAATTTGCAAGCAATAAGTGGATTGTATGGAACTGTAGAATCACAGAAATTATCCCTATTTATTCAGTGATTTGGACTATGGTGGTCTCTTTATTAAATCTATGACACATCCGGGTGCACAGTTGATTGAAGTTATACTTACATTTCCATTCATGTTGAGAATGATACTTGCCATGAATACCACAGGTCTCAGAGGGCTGCATGTCAGCTGGTTTTGAACCATCCTTCAATATAAGTAAGTCTCTTTCTCATACAGTTTGATGTGATAATTCTGTGACAGCTCAAGAAAGAAATAGCAGGTAACAACCCAGAGAAGTACAGTGCTGATGTAGATCACTATATGTTACTTGCCTGTACTTGTGAGCCAAATTTTAGAAGGTTATGTGTGCAGCTTCTGGATTTATCTGCATACACTGTTGTTTCATGCTTAATCATAAAAAAAGAAAAGTAGAATTTGGGTGAAAAGCACATTTGATTTGTACTCAGCCTTGGGGAAGGAAGTATTCAAAAATAAAAGAGCAAGTCTTCTTCAAATGCAATTTTGTACACGGGATTGTAATTTCAAAAGTTGCCAATGAGAGTAATCAAGCCCTTCAGATGAAAGTCGAATTTAATAATAGGCCATAGTTTAAATGATTCTTAATGCACTCATTTCCTAAATGGGAAGATAATCTTTTTTTGGAGGCACTTGTGGATTATTTTTGGAGCCACTTTTTCTGAGTTCTGTTCTTTTGCACAGCTATGTAAAATTCTGCCATATATATATGCTGAGAGACAAAACAGTCTGCAAAGGACATCCCAGATGAGAACTTTGAAAAACAGGAGACAAAAAACAAAGCTCTGCTAAAGTGGTATAATTCCTTCTTTGCATCCTTGTTTTTTATCTTCCAAAGCTTTGCTTATCAGTGGTTAGTTATTTTTCTATGTATATATATGTATGTATATTCATCTTTCAAAATAAATTCTCTATCTCTCTGCATTCTTCATAAGCAGAATATGAACTGAATCCAAGTTGATGTCAAATTGAAATTAGTGGTACTTTAAGTCTCTTGTAACTATTTCCATTTAGAATGTTATCACTCACATCCAGATCAGCTAGACTTCCAAAGTCCCTGGTGGAGGTACTTTCCATTTTAGTAGCAGTTTCTACTACATAGTGATGAAAATAGGAAATGACTTGTTGGCTTGGCATCATGCAGGGCTAGTCTAACTCAGATGAGGCATGAGTTAGGCTCAGTGTGATGCATTCAAGCCACAGGGAGTCCAGAAACAAGTGCCCATCCCAGAAAACAGTGCAAAGTAGACAAGGTGGCATTGAATTGGTGACGTCCACCACCAATAGCAGGCTTGGGAGGGTGAGCATATCATCTCAAATTGCCAGCTAATATGGTGTACTACAGTTTGGTGGGTTTTATCAGCCAAGAAACACACAAGATATGTAACCCTCTTAGTGTGCTGCTTGGTTGCTAACATCAGTTGAGAAAAAAATGTTTAACTTTTCTTCTGTTATTTCATACAAAGAAACCAGAAGTTTGAGTGGGAAACAAAATGAAAACTATCCAAGAGCCATTACTTTAGAAGTCTCTGTTGGCCGTTAAAACTGCAAATATATTGCCTGTTTATTGTAACATCATTACCTCTTTGAAGTTGCAACAAAAGGTTTGAATGAATAAAACATCATAGTTAAAGCCCTTGATGTGGCATAAAGCAACATGGGTCTGCTGGGTAACACCCCCCAAAATATCAATGAGTAGCCATAACTCTTCATACAAACTGAAAAGTTACCTGGACATGCTTTGGGCAGAAGAATGTACAGTTAAACACTTCCTGGGCTTAGATGCTCTATAGAACCCTGTTCATCTGCATCCAGATGTTAGTTAAGGACAAAATAACTAAAAAAGAGGAGAGAGGTAAACCATTTCACATCAGCCAAATATTTCTTCTGTTCACTGAGATGTCTTTTAGGTAAGAGCTCAATTGCTTCTCCAGACAGTAGGCATCTGTAAAGCAAAGGACAGTCAAACTAGGTAGTGAAACTCCAGTAACCCCAGTTCCTTGCCTCTAAGGATGAATTCAGACTATATCTTTGGTTAAAGTGATTTGACATAGTTCTACTGCATAATTTTTAAATCTTATGATGCATTGTTTGCAACTAACATTTTTCATAAGTAAAAGCCTTGCCTGTAAACAGTATAAGGTTTCCATAGCACCTGGCAAGTCTGTCCTTGAAAAAAATTAATTCAAGTAAAGTCAAATCCCTAAGATACATATTATAGCCTGAGGAAATGTTATTGGGATGCAAACTCTTGGATGACAGCCTTCTACTTCCCAACTACAGGCTAGGCACAAGTTTAAAGCTTATTGCTCTAAGCTTGGGACTCAAAGCCTATCCAAAGAATTTATTGAAGTTACAGAATGTAATTTAGAAACCTTTGAAATATCTGAGACAGGGACCAGAAGCTGATTTTAGATAGACACCACATAATAAACATACAGCTAAAATGATCATGTATTAGATATATGCCAACTCTTCTGCTTTTAACTAAAAGTGAAACACACAGAACGGTCAGGAGAATTTCATTGCAAGATATTAAAGTCTTATAAGTTCCATCACTCCAAGAACTACTTGGGACTACATGTGAAAGTTACCACTAAATTGTTTCATAAATAATTGCTTTCATTTTGGTAACCTCTTCCTAGAACTTCTGTAGCAGTCAAATAAGAAATCTGGCAATTAATCATACACCAGTCAAATATCAATCACATAAAACTCAAATGCAAACCTTCAACTTCAGAGTTGTCTGTAAGTAGCAAATACAATTGACATTGACTTCTGATCCTCTGTGTATTCTTTAGGTTTCATTAATTTTAATTATGTTTATCTTGGTCTATGAGCAGTTTCCATAAATGCTGAGCAATGAATATAACAAATTATTAATGTCACCATCATAATTCAAAGGCAGCTGGAAATGTGCATACATTTGTTATTTTAATTTTCATGCTCTATTGTCAAAATGTAGATTATGCTAAGTGTTCTTTTGGGAATTATTAATTAGTCCAAATTCCATCAGTAATAATGAAGTTAAAAGTCTCTAATTGTATGAGTACTTTGGGATGATTACATTATACTAAAAATGCAGTGGATCATGGAGAGTGATAGGGGGGACTGTTGGTTAAGAGCAAAACACTGAACAACAGAATACCTGGATTCTTATCATGTGTCTAGATGTGTAATCAGTGTATCATCTTTTGTAAAGGTACTGTTTGTTTTTCTACCTTTGTCTCTGTCAAATAAGTAAATATTCAGTTTAGAAGGGTATCAAGGTGTTTTAATACTGGCTATTTTACTATCAACAGCCCTTTTATTCATGTAGAAGACAAATTCGACAAAGTTTGCATGAAAACAGGAGCGCCTGGGACCATTTTTACAGTATTATTCGAAGCATGCCATAAAAAGTTAATAGCCTAGAATATTCATATTAGGCAGAAGTGTGATGGGTAAAAGGCATTAGTCTTGAGCTTCATAGTCTCAGTTTTGTACCTTGACATATTCAGTAGCTGTACAAAGTCATGGCCACCATGTTCTTACACAGACTACTGACTTCCAAATGAAGCTCACACTGAGCAATTTGCTCAGCTTTCCAGACAAGTCAAAGAAGGCTTTTACCCCCACAGTTTACATCTGGAAATTCAGTTACAAGTCTGAGAAAGGCTCTATGCCAGTACCCCGGGTTAGTTGTGCTTTCTACCCCTGCTGATTAAGATTTTCATTGCAGAAAATGAAAAAACTTAAGAAGCAATTTGCATTCAAAGGAGATGGTGTGACATCTTCCTCAAATGAGGACACCAGACAAAGATAGGACAGGGCTTTAGTAATTCTTGAAACTTTACACGCTTTTGCACTAGAACAAATAATGTGTTCCTGTTTTTGTTGTTTGGGGGGGGGGTGTGGGTGGGTCGGTTTGCTTATGAGTTTGGGTTTTGGGGTATTTGGGGTTTTTGTTTTGTTTTTTAACAAGAGAAAATATTAAGAGCTATGTAATATTGTCCACGATATCCATAACTGAGAGGTAGTCATAGTAACTGCTGTAGTGAATTCCCCTCACTATTTCTACCTTCTGTTTCTACTGAACTCTGAGAAACCAGACCAGTTCTCCATCTAGTCTCATATTGGATTTGGTGGAGGTATACGTGGTATTCAATTTGAACATCTGGCCATATATATTTTGTTCTTAGCTCTTATTTATATTTTCCAAGACTAAGAGAAAACTGTGTATGTATACCTTGAGTACATGTTCATTACATATTGAGACATAGTTTGCTATATATAGGCCTGACCTGCTTTTGATTTAAATGCTAACTGGATGATGTAGAAGCAAAAGACTAGGAAGCAAAATAGGAAGAGGGGGTTATTTTCCAGAACCTACATTCAACCTGAAAAGGGGAGGACATTGCTAAAAAAGCAACCTCTGTTTCATTGTGTAGATCTATTTCATGTTGAGACCCTCAATCCTTTGGTATAATGCCAGATTTAACTCCGGAAGTTTGTATCTTTTCCTCTCTTTATTCTATTTTCAATTTGTTTGTTTGTTTACCCTTTTGTTGTTGCACCCACTGGATTTCAAGATGAGATTGCTTTTTGTCCACAGAGATGGTCTCCACAGATTAATCCCAATACAGGAATGTTGTGTGAAACTTCTGAACAATTGAAACCTCAAAGTTTTGAAGGTGGAGTATGAATGAATGCACATCCTCACCCTGCCTGTTGCTGCAGCTGTTTCAGTGGCATGTAAAGAAAAGATTTTTCCCATTAGGGTTTCAGTAAGGAAAGGCCATAGTCTCCACTTGAATTGACACTGAAAACTCTGTCTATTGAGAGATGCAGTACAATATTCATTTGTTAGTTGATAATAAGTTTTGCCAAGATTTGAATTTGAATGGATGCTTGGCTCTGTGTGAATACAGAGAAACAAAGCAACTTTTCCAAATAAAACATGACATGTATAGAAATCACTATATGTATTGTTCTTTAAAAAAAAAAGTTAAGAAAGCATTAAAGAGGAGATGAAAAAAGACCTGCAAATGAGCAGGGTGTTTTGGTAAAAATTCTTGCTCACTGTTACAGCTGTGCTCTTCTTTTACAGGGAATTTTGCTATGTCAGGGTGACTTTTTTTCCCTACTTTGAAATAGGGCTTTTTGGCAATGTCAAATTTTTTTTTTTTAATGTAAAAACATGTATGGAGAATGAACAATGCGCTAATGAAACATTTCCAGACAGCTCTGGTTACTACAAGCCCAATCACAATCCTAATTGGCAAGCTGAGCTACCTAAATCATTCTAGCTACCTGCAGCAGGACAGAGAAGGATGATCCCAGTGATGTTACAGGAAACTTGTGCAGGAATCAGGTAAAGAAAGATCACATTGATTTTTTTAAATTTAAAGTTGATTTTGGATTGAATCTTGCATAAACTTCTGTGGGAAGAGAATCAGTTTTACATGCTGCTACTGTAATTATTTCCCACCTTCTGAGTAGTCCAATCCAAGTATTTGCCCACTCTTTGATTTGCTTCGTAACTTCTTTTAGATTCTTCTTTGGAAAAGAATGAGATTTGAAATGACTGCCCGCTTTGCCTAAGTATATCTCTCATGAGACCTCATCATCTGTTGTGGAATTTCTTATGATTTTTAAATTACTGCTAGAGTCACAGAACCATAAAATGGCCTACTGTCAAGGTTTGACGCTGGCCAAGTGCCCAGCACCCATGAAAGCCTCTCGCTCACTCCCCTCCACAACTAGACAGAGGAAAGAAAATTTAAGGAAGGGTGCATGAGCTGAGATAAGGACAGCCTCAACTCAAAGATATTAAGTGAATTTATTACTAACAAACTCAGAGCAGGATAATGAGAAGTAAAATAAGTCCTTAAAAACACCTTTTTTTTCCCCCAACCCCTCCTTCCTTCCCACAGACAGCACAGAGAGAGAGGAAGTGCGGGTTTTGGTCAGTGTTTAATCTCAATTACAGTTATAATATTGTTTATTAGACATTTTCGTGAAAAGCAAAAAACATTGGGGAATTATGGTGTGCTCTTAAATGTTGATGAAAATTGATTGAAAAAGTTCTGTCTGATGAGCTGAGATAATGATAGAGTCATAAAATGATTCAGCTTAGATTGGAAGGACCTTAAAAGAGCAAGTCCAACTTCTTGTGGAAAAGGGAGCCAAGACGAGCTTGTCTGGCACCCTGTCCAGTTGCATCTTGAATGCCTCCTGGTGGGGGCTCCACCATGTCCCTGGGGATTGTTCTGGTGGGTGATCTCAAAAATATTCTTTCTTAACCCAATATGAAACCTCTCCTCATGCAACTTGTACCTATTGCCCCTTGTCTGCTCCCTGTGACTGACTCCCTGTGAAGGAAGAGAGCCCTTCTGTGCTCTTAGTAGCTGTCCTTTAAGTACTGAAATGCTGTGATGAGTTTTCTTAGGGTTTTTTATGCCTATTTTTTGCTCGATGCATTTTGGTTTGTCGATAAAAATGTCAGGTTATAAAGCCAAACTTTCATGTTTTGTTAATAATCCCAGTAAGGAGTCATTACTTGTCTAACTTTGGTCCTGTAGAAATTGGGAGGTAGTTTGCTCTTTGCACTGAAGTGCAGTCAGCTGGGCCTACAGCTGCTAAGACAAGGTTGTGTGTGCAGCAGCTTCTCTTCACCAGTGCATGGCTGAGTATTGTCTCTAGCTACAATTTTTGGAATGTTTGTCTCCAAACAAGTTCTCGTTTCAGATGGGCCCTTCTTTGCACAGCTACCAGTATGAAAACGAAGTGCTTTCCTGTCTCTACATTATTTGGCTTAAGTTCATTTGAAAAGTCTTTTGTTAAGTGGTTCTCAATTGCAAGTTTACTCATAAAGCCTCAGAGGGTCTGAGTTTTGCTTGACACAGGATTTTGTAACTTGGAATCTGTGCAGGATATTATGACCCACTTAAATCTGTAGCTTCAGTTGAAAAATATCCTGAGATGTGTATGAGTTCCACCAGGGAAGTAGAGGAACACCTTCAGAAGAACGATCTGCACAGTGCCTCAGTCTGGAAGCCAGACTATCAACAAGCTGGACATTAAAGCCTTCTTACATACTATCCAGATGAGTCCAGATTATAGAGGACATCAACTGCATTTTAAGGAAAACTTGATCAAAATACAATTAAATTGGAAGTTTGTCTTTAGGAAGACTCTCAGTAAAATATATTGAAAATACTTTTACTTGATATGTGAAAGTCCATAAGCATTTTTAGTCAGAACTAGGCTTCAATACATTGCCGTAAGCTATATTAATTCTTACCTAGAATATTCACATTTGTGCAATTTGATTGAAATAGCCTAATTCTGCACGCTCAGCAGTATGTCTTATTTTAGGTAATCTAAATTAAGTTTTAAAAGTCTTTCTATTTGCAGGGTATTCAACTTGCTTCCATAGTCATATTTAATTGCATGAATTTTGAATGTTTCTTTCTATCTATCTGCCAGTCTATCTACCTATTTATCTAATCAATTGAGCTTTTTTTTATTTTGAATAACTTCTCTGAACAAATACAGACAAATCCTCATCTGTGGTTGAGGCAGTTTTTAAGGACAAAAGTGTTTCTTCCATTATTAATTCATCATTAATACCAGAGCAGTTTTTTCTTAATACAGAAGAGATACACACATACTTCTTAATAGGGAGTTAATTCACTGCTGTGTTGCACTGTGAATGTATTTAAGTTACTCTATTATATGTTACTATACTAAAATTGTCAAATTCTGTAATAATTTAAATTCTTTAATAGTGTTTCCTATGGAAATTAAAAATAAAATTATCTTTTGATAAGCTTGTTTTAAAAAGCTGCTTCCAAATACAAGGATTACTCACAATTCAGAGACACTGTCCTTATTGAAAATTCAATGATACAGCTCCAATTAACATAAATACTACTTGCTGTAGGCATAATCTGTCCCTTCCCAGAAAAGCCCAACAATACTCTGATGTCTCAGGGTTCCGGGTAAAAAAAGGACATTTTTAGATGAAAACCTGTTGATATATTTTTGTCTTCCATTGCTCAAGTCAGTATACTTAAATTTTAAAAAATACTGAGTCACGAAAATTATAAATATTGAAAGAAAATGGTTATACTATGCAAGATTTGCAATGAGGTACTTGTAGATGCAGAATTAATTTCTGCCCTTGATTAATGACCTCACAAAGATCATTCATAGCTGTGCTATGCTCTGTCACTCACAAGTTACACATAAGGTCATCAGTAATGACTAGAAATGAATAATGTATTTACAATCACTTCATTCAGTATCCTTTATCCACACGCATCTCCTTGAAAATAGGTTTCCTAATGAGGGCAAGACCTTAAAAAAGACATAACATTCATAAACAATAAAGTAGATATTTAGACAACTGCTTTTTAGGAATATTTATGGCATCTAGGTTTTAATGCTTATTTAGTTATGTCACGTTCAGTCTGATATGGAGAGTTCCAGCTCAGTAGAAAGTCCTACACTCAATTAACAAGATTTGAGCTGAGTTTAGTATCCAGATTTTGACACTTGGTTGCTTTCCTGAATGGGGGATGTGTAGGATTGGAAGTGGCTAAGGAATCCATTTATTTTTCTGTCATTGGGTCAAAAAGTAACAGGGAAAATCTTTCACAAAGATACCGCCTGCCCAATTAAAAAAAAAAAAAAAAAAAAAAAAAAAAAAAAAAAAAAAAAAAAAAAAAAAGGCAAACCTTCATGATTTTGCTCTTGTCCATCAACCCTTTCTTCCTCACCTTTCCCAAGCCTAAGCCCTCTCTCAGGAAAGTGAGACATGGGCAAAAAAAAGAGCCTCCTCAATAAGTAAATGTCCTTGCTGACTGCAAAGTCAGGCCAGGGATTCTCCAAGAATGGCACAGGACAGAAGGAGTTACTTATAACAGAGGCCAGATTTATATTGCATAAGATTCAAAACTTTGCTCATCACATACTTGTTAGAATTTCTTTTTGCTTCATCTCTGACCTTCTCTATTCCCAAGGGCTGCATTGTAACAACATTTTCCTTCTTTCAGTATGATTTACATTTAGTGAGCTGACACAGCACCAATTTTTCTTCCATAATACTGTTGCAAAAAATTCAGCTGAAGAGCTCAGTGTGACTACCAGCCTTTCAGCTGCCTCCATTGTACACCACCTCAAAATCGTGTCTCTATCCTAACAACAAGTATCATAAGTGGACATAAAGGACAAAAGAATCATCTGTAATCTCTGCCTACCTGCTAATAATGAATATTCTTTATATGCAGAATAATTCCAGATTTCAGTTTGTTTTGAGTGGGGCTCTGAGGAAGGGGGGAGTGTGGTGAGGAAGGGGAGGATTGGCATATACCTAGCTCTAAGCAATATAATCAGCATGAAAAGTGTAATCTTATTTCCTTTCAGAAAGTTTGTCACTATCTTAAAAAGAATTTGTACAGGGCCAGCACACTTATTAAAATTCATAAGGTCTTAACTTACCTGGCTGTGCCATTAACTGACAGGCTGTTTTTTTATCTGTCTCCATTTCTAATCTCACTCTCACATGAAAATGGGTTACTTTTGAATGTGGTAAATAGAAAAACGATGTCAATTTGATTTCTCTACCCTTTATTTGTCTTATTCTTTGTCAATCACATTATCCATGTTACGTATCTGAAGCCCTTCGATTCTCTCCTTTTGTTCCTCTTATCGTTTCTATTGTATATACACACGGGTCTCGCCCACACACCCACCAGCACACACGTTTAAAGTCTTGACACGCAGCACTGACAGGCCCCTTAGATTACCACATGCAGATAAACAGATGTGACACTAAATATGTCATCACTCCTCTGTTCAAATAGTTCTTTAGCTTCAATGCCAAGATAAAATAAATGTTGTCTTTTTATTTTCTCCAATCTCATTATATGTGCAAGGGACTTGATGTATGAAATCTTTTCATTCCTTAGTCATAGAAACTCCTTTTTTAGTCCATAATGAGATGCTTTGTTGTTGTTGTTTTAAAACTGCTTTTCTGTACTCATTTGAAGGGTATGAAGTTAGAAAATATTCAGAAGTTGAAAATAGTGTTAATTTAACCCCTCTTTATATTATAAAAGTGCATTACTGGAAGGAACTAATTCTCAGCCATGGCCTAAATCAATACTGGCAAAGTCAGCCTTCCTAAATGTAAGCCTTCCCCAGAGCTTAGTGACTTTGAATTTGGTCTTAAAGTCCTGATTTCTTCACCTAATTAAAGTCAGTGTGAACTTTGGCATTGACTTTATCAGAAACACAATTAAAAAAAAAACCAACTAGATTATTCTATTCCTGCACACATCTCCCTCTTTCTTAGAAGCTGTTCATAGCACTGGTGGGTGTCTTGGAAGGATTGCGAGTGGATGAAAACAAACATGGGGAAGATTGTCCTTCAAAAGTAGCCTCACACCACTGTAGACCAAGCGGTAAAACAACGTGGTGAAGTTTTTACCCCTAGCTAAAATGAGCAGGGGTTTGTTTCTAAAATGCTTCCTCAATTCTGGAATATTCTGTTTTATTCTCTTTCTGTTACAGGGAAAGTCTTGCTTCTTTCTCTGACATGGTCACCAGACTCATTCCCTGCTGGCCAGCTTTTTCTATAATTTACCTCTGCTCAGATGTTTTGTTGCCTAGGCAACATACTCCATTCAATTTTACTTTTGTTCTAAAACAACCACAAGCCCCTCTTTAGTATATATCCGTGTCCCTGGAGGTGGACTGAGGTTGTTTGCTTGTTTGTTTAAAGAGGCCAGGAGTCAGCTCTTGATCTGACATGAAACTAATGCTTTTCTAAAGTGAGCCAACCAAACCTAAATGAAGAACCTAAATGAAGCTGTGAACATAAATCTCGATGAACTCCTCCAGCATGGGTCCCTTCCATGGAGTGCAATCCTTCAGGAACAGGCTGCACCAGCATGGGTCTCCTGCAGGGTCACAAGCCTTGCCAGAAAACTTGCTCCATCCTGAGCTCCTCTCTCCATGGGTCCACAGGTCCTTCCAGGAGTCTGCTCCAGCATGGACTTCCCAGAGGATGACTGCCTCCTTTGGGCATGCATCTACTCTGGTTCTCCAGGGACTGCAGGAGGATCTCTCTGTTCCCTTGTGGACCTCCATGGGCTGCAGGGATGCAGCTGCCTTCCCGTGGCTGGCACCACCCACTGCAGGACAATCTCAGCTCCAGGGCTCCTGTTACCAAAACCTTGCCACACAAAGCCAATACAGTCCATAGAAAAAAAGTCCCCTTTCTACTTCAGCAGTTGTGCACAGGGTAAGCATCATGTCTGTTTATGCTCATGGCCCTGTCCTCCAAAACCTTTGCAGTGGACACCTGCCTGCTACTTGTATTTCCATTGCTATACTCTGAATTCCGAGGACTTCAGAATATAATCTGCATTCTCTACAGTGGAAATAGATATCCTTGAGCTGCTAGACAAGAATTACAGTTCATTTGCTCTTCCGTGTATGAGGCAGTGTTTTCCTCAGCCATAAGTTATGAAATGGTGAGAAAATGGCTAAAAAATTCTAGTCTAAGGACAGATACTCTTCTTATAGTACATTGTTTTAGGATTTAGTAAGAAAATGTAGAGAAATGTCTCTTTTGTAAGAGGTTTCTTTCCCACTTTTTCTGTATACCCTGAAATGAAAAGTGAAACAAATATTTTCAATAAGAAATAGAATAAACTTGAGAAGCTGTTTTCCTAATCTGGATGAATGTTTGAGAGATTAAAGTAAAGTCTTATTCAGAAGAGAGGGAAAGA